>NC_135089.1:20737500-20742500 GCF_051107435.1 Chaetodon auriga | reverse complement strand
TTATCTTTAAATTGAGGCCATTTACAGCATTTATCATTTCAGACCCTGTGTAATATCTGTATTTACACTGAGTTCCTTAATTTAGCTGTAAATTATACACCTAAGCAGCACATTCTTGTTTTCGGAATTTCATTACCTATATGAAGCACCAGTCATCTGCCCAATCAATAGTGTTTATATTTATTTAAACAACAGTTTACTTCCAATGTTGTGTCCAAAGTTTGTACTTGTTTCCTGTTTCAACATGACAAGGTCTCTGTGCACAAAGCCAGCTCCATAAAGAAAGGGGTTTCCCAGTTTGGTGTGGAAGAACTTGACTGGCCTGCATAGAGCTCTCACCTCAATCCATCCACTTCATCCCAACACCCTTCGGAACACCGACAGTGAAGTCAGACCTCATCACCCGACATCTCTGTTGGGCCTCCTCGTACTTAGTGTCCACATCAAAATGTCAGCATTGATAAAAACTTGTGTCATTTCATCTTCAGCCCAGTGTCCTTGGAAATCCATTCACTTTGGCAGATTCTGCAGGATGATGTCACCGTCAGCCTCAGCCTCATTAAATCAGACAGAAGCAGAGCAAACACGCCGCTAAAGGAGCAGATTCGCAGCCTGTTTTCCTCAGAGGACGCCTCCAAATCCGGCTGCATTCTGGACATTAACGGCTAATTAAACTGGCGGCCTTCTGTCTGTGTGTACTGTGTGTGTATACAATCATTTTGCATGTGGGTGTGTCTACAAACATAAATGACCGGACTCCCTCACTTTGCCTGTGTGTGCTTAAGACCATATCATGTCAGTTTGTGTGTTTGTCTAGCACTGTTTATGTGGGTGAGGAGGCCAGGACCTTAGCTGGATAAAGATTTTATAGGTGGTTAACACTCTCCTGCAGTGTGCACCACAAGGGCCAAGGAGTCTGTCTGTCTACCCCAAAACTACACCCAGTAAATCATCTGGTGCATCATTCACAGTGCTGAAGTGTCTGCTAACTTAGTTACTGCTCTCTGCAACACTGCAAAAATGAAAAGAAGTATGATATTAATAAAATACAGTCAAGTATCAGATGTTTTGCTGAAATGCTCTGCATTAGAGGTTGCAAATGTGCACTGAATCTTAAAATGCAAGGAGAAAGATATATATTATGTATATAATATTATAGGGTAAAGTATGACCTATTATTATGTACAACTTACCAACAGTGGGAAGCACCTATGACAGAAAAAAAGAGGATAAACTAACTACATGTCAGTCAGGAGAGACTTACTTGAAACAGAGACTTAAGGAATGATAAAGTTAGTTTAGTTGATGTGTGCTCATATAGAAAATAAATCCAAGAATGTGAGGAGTCTTTGGCGGTAGTGATGCTATGCGTTGTACAGGATAGCCCCCCAATGGAGTCTCAACACTGGTGGCGGTGAAGGAGTGAAGAGCGATGCTGAAGATCTGGATGGATGTGACATGGAGCAGGACTTCTGATGAGCTCAGTGGAAGGAGCCCTGCAGTCTCCATGTGATGAGGACTGGAGGAGAGTCACATCAGGTTCACTGAAATGACAACTGACAGCAGCAGAGAGCAGAACAGTTCTAGACTTTGCCAGCAGGGAGACATGGTGGGAAAATATGATAGGTTCAACTGAAAGAGTGAAACACCCACAGTCCACTGAATAAGAAAGGGAGAGAGCATAAGTATGAAGATATTCAGTCTTCCTGATTGAACGTTTCATGCAAAAAAATGTCAGGTCAGGTAAACAACAATGATCATGAGCAGTGATAGCCTCCCTGGCTAAACAGACATTTAAAAATCTCAAACATTTACAGACCAACAAGTGAGAAAATGTAGTACCACCCATAAGGTTTGATTGACAGGTTATCTCTGCGATCTCTCAGGAACAAACAAGAAGATAGGGAGAAAAAATGTCAACAATGAGTGATCATGAAGATAGTCTTCCTGATTAGTTCCTTTTTTTTAGCTATGGGTGGCTTATTACTTATGACTACTTACCAAATAACTACAGAGTACATTTGTATTTTTACCACGCAACAAACAGAGGTCTAGGGAGGAGTGTTGTCATGAACATACTGCAGGCCTCTTTGTCACTGTGTTGTAAAGAAGGCCTACGTATGAGGCACAGCATTGTAATAAAGTGTTTCAGTTCTTTCTTTGGTAGAGGACAGTCAAAGTTTGCAGACATGTGCTGTCAGACTCAACACATCCTTATTCCTAAATGAACAAATAGGTCGACAATGGCTCCCAAAGAAGCAGTTAGCTTAGGTTTTTCAGTCAACGTTGGATTTCGGTTTCAGACCAGACACAAACAGCCGTCCCGTGTTTGTTTGAGGCATCCATCCACCCCACCTCCCCCATAAATTTACTTTCTTGCTTGTTATACTACCTCACCTTACTCCTTCCTTTGCTCCCGTCATAATTACTGCAGCCACAGTAAACAGAAATATGTGTCGTAATATCCTGCTTGCACAGATGACCGATGGGCTGGTTAGGCCACAACAACAAGCAACGACGGATTTCTGCGGTGGTTGTAAAACATTTCAAGATGTGTGAAAAACCAGCTCTCCTCGTCTGTTTATTCTTTCAGTGTTGCAGCTACAACATCTCTCAGACTCAGGCAGTGAAAGGTGAGCATTTCATGCTTCTTTACGAAATCTGTCTCTCCTTTTGAAGAACATGCATACAAACACATGGCCCAAATGGATGATGTGGCAATTGTATGGTGGTGCAGAATCAATAAGTCCTTTGAATCTGCTTATCTCACACACACACATGCGCGCACACGCACACATATACACACACATCTACACACACCCACACAAAGTCCGTCTGTCAAACACACACCCACGCCACCCTATCATTGTCAGCGTTACACGAAGCTAATCCATTAACATGTCACTATCAGGGCTGATAAATGTGTGTGTGTGTGTGTGTGTGTGTGTGTGTGTGTGCATGTGTGTCTGTGTGTGTGACCTCGAGATTAGCAGTAATTATCTCCTCACATCCTGCGACCTGATATGGTTCATGTGTATTTGTTTTCTTTTCCTGTTTTGCTGCAGAGACCACCAGTAGGCTGAGGTTGTTATGAAAGTTAAGAATGATGGTATCACAGTTCTTTTCTCATATTTCTCGATACCAAATTCACTCACAGATGTCTTTACTGACAGGCAGCTCGGCACAAACAGCTGATTTTCTTCACATGAGCTGGCTCGACAAGCCTAAAATCCCAATCCTGACAATGGTTATCAACTGTCCTTGTTAAAAAGGGGCATTTGATGTTGCATTTGAGGCCTCTTCAGTACAAAAATGGACCGATCACGTGCTGCCTACTTCAGTCAAGAGGAACAGGTTGTTATAATGGAAAGCTGTGAAGCATATAAAAAGAAATTACAGCAAAAAGCAGTACTTGCTGTAAATAAAGCAAGAGAAGAATGCTGGCAGAAAGCTGCTAACCATGTAAATTCAAAGTTGATATATTTATTTTACCACTCAGTGCACTCTCTGTGCTTACCATGTATCTCTAATGTGACAACTGCATATTGTAGAGAGCTCTGAAACTTGATACAGCATACTCAGGAACTGCATTTAGGTCTGACATTGCTCCATAATGAAGGATACATGGAATTCACTTCAGTAGCTGGCTGAATCACACTGAAATGAATTTTATTGATTGAATATTATCTGTGATAAATACCAATTTACTACTCAATTTTCTAATCAGTGTTCTGGTAGTTGCAATAAGAGCAGTGTAAAATGGATTTGGCAGCGATTTTCTGCATCACCAACTAAAGGGATGAAGGTTCCTGTGGCAAAAAAAAACATAACGAAATGCATGAGTTTGCACTGCTATCATTACATGTCTGTTCGGAGACATTAGTATGGTGAGAATCTATATCGCTCAGAGTGAATGAGTCAAAGGGCGACGCTTTTTATTGCCAATTGAAATCCAAAACAGAACCTCCTCTGGAGCAGGTTATGTCCTGACCAACCCGACAATCTCACTTCATAGAACACCCTCAGTAACAGTTTGACACTTATTACATAATCACCATAAAAGTCAGTAAACACAGGCAGCACTCCAGTATGCATCACTAGTGTCTTTGAAGTAGCTTTTATTTACTTATTTATAATGAACTAAGATTCCTTTACAAAAAATAATGAAAAATCATGTTTATGACATGGATTGTCATACCTTACAGTAAATGCCACAGAAAAGAATCAATTCCAATAATGCAATTCAAAAATCTACATATTCACTATACATACCTGTGTAGGACAGGTCCAGGTATAGAGATACCTGGAATCTTCTGCGGATATGTCCAGACATCCAGCACTCACTGTGTCTCAGAGGGACATCTGATCATGTGGCTGCTGTTCATAAACTTTGCACCTCCATGAGGAAAAGAACTCCTCTGTGGGGCTGGTGGAAGGAAAAGTGGCACCATCCTGCATCCTGGGATGGGTGGTTGAGTTTGAGTGATAAAAAAAAGTTTATGAATATGAAATATGAGGCCATTGAATGCATTTTGTATGAAAAGCGATGAAAAGTGAGCCACAGTTTAGACTGTATTGACTTCTGTTGTGCCGAGTCTGTGAAAAAGTGAACTCAGCATAGAACAGTCCGCTTTTCCCCTAAACTGCTCATTTGCAAGTTATTATTTAAAAGCGTGTTCAAAATGCAGTTAATAGCTGTTGTATTTTACTTCCACATCGCATAAGAAAAACTTGACCACAGAACTTTAAAGATATCCAGGATGCAAGTTGTAAAAAAGGGAAAAAAAAAAGGAAAACAGGCTTACAAGGAATGATTGGCCTTCATGCAGCAACACAGAAAATAAGCATGTGGTGAAGGGGCATGTAGTGCAAATTGCTGAGGTTCATGTCCCATCACACCAACCCTCTTACTCCCAGGTCATCAAATGCCTACAGTTAACGTGAAACAATCAGAGTTTGGTTAGGTTTAGGCATCAAAACCACTTGGTTACGTTTAGGAA
>NC_135089.1:20525000-20735000 GCF_051107435.1 Chaetodon auriga | reverse complement strand
GGTTAATTCAGCTCATCACTGTCACATAAACAGAGTAAATGATGATGGACTATAGAGGGTAACACCCACAATTTACAGTAAAAGATGGGAAATAGAGTTAAAGTTCTCAATACTAATCATATATAAACTCAAAATTACATAATGAAATAATAGGCATTTTTTTTAAATTATATATGTATGTTATTAGAGTTATAATACATGATCTGTCTGTCTGTATGGACACGAATGGTGGTGTACGGGTACTGTTGTTCACGGATTTAGAGACGTGACTTTGGCTCTTTAAATGACCTTTGCCTTCAAGCTTTTCCATACTTTTGCTTTTATCTCTGATTTATTTAGGCCTCCATAAAGAGTCAAGAGCTGAAATGCTGGCTTGCTTGTATTTATATATTAATTGACAATTTTTGTTTTCCACTTGACTTGCTTTGGTATAGATGAAATTCCTCCATGCCCCCATATTGTACAGGCACACACACACACACACACACACACACAGTGTGTTGTCCTTATTGAGTTTGAGGGGAACACATGCAGAGGGGCCTCGCTGATCGGGGGGATATTATGGTGGTGGCGCCGTGCTGCCTGTCTCTCCAACCCTACCCCTGCTCTCTATCGCTCTTTCTCTCTCTCTCTCTATCACACACACACACACACACACACACACACACACACACAGATGCTCTTCGCTCTGTTTCTCTCACACAGATGTATTAAGATGTTCAAACACACACAAACATACAACGATGTGCAGACACAGGGAATCGCAAACATAATGCACATTTCTATCAACTAAACATAGACAAGGACAAAGAAGGTCCATCAGAAACATAGTGTGTGCTTCAAGTCCAAACTCTATGACACTAAAATGTACATGCTAACAGTCGTGTCATAAGGTTTCTTTTTTTTTTTTTTTTGCAGTTTTGATACAAGAAGCTTCACATCAATAGTCACATCGATGACTTTGTTGTGCACTAATAACTAACTTAGCCCCCTGACTGTTTGTGTATGAAGGGGTGAGACTACACACCTTTAGCTACTTTGCCATCCTTATAGTGTCCTCGGACCAGTCCTCCTCTCATTGTACATGCTTTATCTGGGTCATTTGTTTTAGCCACTTTCACATGTCATATCACTGTTATGCTGATGATACACAGTTATATTTGTCTGCTAAACCCAATAACCTGAATCAACTCCATGATTGCTTAGCTGACACCAAAGAATTGATGTCTCTTAATTTCCCCCACTTAAAACCAGACAAATCAGAAATTCTTTTAAGTGGTCCTGATAACTTCTCCTCTGCAGTTGATCAGTTTATCGGTCCACATCACTCTGATATCAAAACTACCACTAAGAATCTTAGTACCATCATTGATCAGTATATGACTTTGACCAACATGTTACTAAGCTTGTTCAGTCTTGTTTTCTTCAGCTAAGAAATATTGCAAAAATCAGATGTATGTTGTCTTCTACAGATCTTGAACTATTGATTCACAATCTCATTTCTCCCACTTTGATTATTGTGATTCCCTCTGCTGCTCAAGCTGCTCTAAACCATTTACAGTTAGTTCAGAATGCAGCTGACAGGCTATTAACTACAACTAGTCAAAGGTCCCACATTACCCCTGTTCTTGCTTCCCTGCACTGGCTTCCTTTAAAATACTCTTACTTCCAATGAACTCATGTTGATTAAACTGAATTTTAAGTGTCACCATTAAAATATGCAGTAAATAAGCACATCACTTTATCATAGTTTATTATTATTATTATTATTGTTTTTATCATTACCTCTCTTTTATAATGATGCGCTGACAACAACACATAAAACACTGGTCATCATGGTCGATAATGCTTCAGCTCATTTACCTGACCCCCTTTATGCTGAGGTAGAAGGTAGAATTTCAGCTGCCTTCCACAAGTCAGGGATGCTTTCTGTTTCCACAGCCAGATTAAAAATAGAAGATAAGCATTCAACTAAAAATCCAACTGGTAGTAATAACATCCTTGGCTCTAACTGATCAGCCCCTGTGGACATTTTTTTTTTTTTTTTTGAATCAACAGAACTAAGAGCACTTAATTTTTGTAAAATGCTTCAATGAAAAGATCTGAATGCCGAGTTTGTTTGCCCAGCAAGGTGCACTATGATTAGAGCCACAGGCAGGCGATCATTCCAAAGCATTTTCAAATATATAACCTGAAGAAATTAAATGTACATTGAATGCATGACACATAGGCTACAGGCCTGAATTAGTCTAATATTGTAATCAAAGTTTGAAATGAAGTCATATCCTGCTGCTGAACAGAGGTTTTTTAACCAGTGGTGGAGACTGAAGAGTCAACTAAAATATTCAGAGCTTTTGGAAAGATTTGGAATGTGTAGCACAATTTGCTGGAATTTCTATCCATGACATCCCATATTTGTTAGACCAGTTTTGACAGTGGGATGCAGGTCAGTGAGTTTTAAGTAAATAACTTAGGATCCAGAAGTCAGATGACTGCATCTTTTACCTTATTAAGACATAGAAGTAATGTAATCCCAATCTAAAGGCGAAGTGTAAAGTGGCCTAAGACTATTAAACTTCCGTCTTGCTTGTAGTCGAAAGATGCAACTGTGAGAGTGAGGGGATAGTTTTTAGCTAGCTCGCTGTTATTAGTAAGTGTTAATTGTTGTGACTGAACTGCTAAAATGTTGAAGTTATTCTCTGGCTGTTTTTGGCAGCTACCAAATGATTTCAGGCGCATTATCGCCTCTTTCTGGACTGGACTGGAGTATAGCTGACCCTGACTTGTTGCAAAACTCATTGCAACCAGATTTGTGATGTGGCCATTGAAGATGCATATATGTGTGACAGAGAGTGCATTAAATCCCATTTGGAGTTAATCTAAATATGAGACACTTAAAATGAAAAGCGTAAAAAGCTCATCTGTCTAGAGAGAAGATAATGGTTTTGTTGTAGCTTCAGTAGCAATTTTCTTGGCTTCTACTGACCAGAAGAGGAGCTGTGTGATGAGGCACTTTGTTTGAATCACTGTCAGAAAGCAAAACATGTCCACTTTCCCATACAGGACATCGTCTCTGCTGGCTATATTCCCAGTGCCCTGAATGAGCAGGGTGTGTGTGGCAGTGCCTAGGCCTGCTGGGAAATGCCGAGCTGTAAATGTGTCAGACTGTTTGAAAGTGAAGCCATTTGAAAACAGCTTCCATCCTCTCAATGAAGCATGAAACATATTTTTAAACTAGAAGCAGTGTTATTTCATGCTTTAAGGGTGTCAGGCTGAGTGCTGAATTGTGTCTTTCTCACATTCTTTCTTGCATCGCTGTGTTTTCTTTTCCTTAAGACACCGCAGGGCCTCTGGATGGAAATTCACACTTTACATTCTAATAGTTTCTCACTCATCCACAGAGACTGCCACTGAGGTCAACATGAGAAATGGGTCAATCACCAGTATTACAAGAAAACAATCATCGGAGGTCATAGGTCACTGAAGCATGAAAGGAAATAGGAGAAATATTCTTATGCACTGCAATTATCATGGGTTTCACAGGTAAAATTAATAAAACCAAGGAACTCTTTTTTTTTGCACAGCTTTGTGACACACACACACACACACACACACACACACACACACACACACAAGCCAAGTAATAAAAGTTACAAGCCAATAATCAATTATTCCTAAATTAATGAATATCCTGTCTTGTTGGAACACACCCACTCATCCAGCACAGCACAACTACAAATCACACACACATGCACACACACACACACACACACACACACACACACACACACGCAGTGACACACACTCACACAGAGCCCACATTGTGTTTCAGTGCTGTCTGTTTGACTTATTTTGCCTGGTTTAATGAGAAATATCACATTACCACACATACTGTAAGCACTGAAGGTTGGATGGAAACCAGGCTGAGGAACGTCTGAGAAACTGAACCCAGAGCTGCACCAATTACTTTTCACAAGTATGAGTAGCACCGGTTAGTAGAAGTGGGGGCAGCAGTTGTAGTCGCTGCAATCGGAGCAGGACTTTAGCAGTAGAAGGGGTAGCAGTAGTGGCAGTGCACTGGTTGCATCATTTAATGTAGTTGTTGCAGTAGTACTAAAAGTAGAGGTAGTAGTCATAGCAGCAGTAGTACAGTATTTATAGGAGCTACAGTACTTGTAATTCTTTGCTGGTTGTAGCGGAAAAAAACAGTTTTTGTTTTTTCCTTTAACCCCTAAATCCTATTTAACTATATCTTTCTGCCACACGGAGAAAGCAGGTGATTCAGCGTCAGACTCACAGTTTGTGTCCAAAAAGAATCCAATGGGAGAGAGTTTGACTATTGACAGATGCCGGTCATTCATTGTTAATTAAAGAAAATATAAAAATAAAGATGCAAATGTTTTAAAGACCATAAATTATTTCAAGGGCAAGACAAAGGGAACAGGCTGCCGCAGGTTTCAGGCCCCAGCGCCGCGCACAGCACGTTCACTCCATTCACAGACATGGCGGTCAATGACGGTATCTGCTGGCCCACCCTCTCCCCGTCATGCTCTACCAGCAGCCATTTAAAGGGTGGCACCGTCACCACCTGTAGAGGATGCACACTCATACAATTCCACAAAATTTAATGAATGAAGTGAATAATGTACAACATAAAAATTTAAATGCGGCTCCTACACTGGTGTTAGTAGTCAGAATAGATATCTCAGGTCCCCCAAAAAGCCCCAAGGTCAATATAGCAATAGAACTTTGGCAAATCAATTGTAACTTTGCTTGGGACTATGGGATAGTGGACCCCTCTACCACAAATCCACTGACAAGATAAAGGCCCACAGGTGGGCCCTGCTTTATTTTCTAATCTTGACATCCTTACTTGAAGAGCATCTCTGTATCAAAATGTTTGATACTTGAATGTTGCTTGTTACCAAACATTTGTAAACGACAATTTTGTCCAACTGCTCTGCAAACTGCTGTGTTTCAGTACAGGAACACTGTGCACACTAACAGGGGGTCGGGACATGGGCATGGGGTTCCCCAGGGTCCTCTGGCAGGGTAATCTGACCATGAGTAATGAGCAACAGTAGTAGAAACAGCAATACTAGTAGCAATAGGAATAGAGGTCATAGTGGTATAGGTAGAACTAACTGACTTGTATAAGAAGAAGATTATTTATTGCAACTTGTAACTTGTCACTCACAATCTAGCCATGCCCTTAAGCCATAGTTTACTCTAAATGGGACCATAATTTATAAAAAATCATTCTGTATTGAAGAAGACTTAAAAGGTAAAATTCAATAGGACAATGTTTACTGTGGTAATAAATTCAGTGAGAAATTGGGTCATTTTGTCATAAACTTGCATATAATCTGAGTTCTTTTTGCAACTGATGGAACATGGAAAGAATGCAGGTTGAAGGCACATCCACACTGGCTTCACAGAGGAGGGATCCCTTAGAAACACAGACCAACAAAATCACTGTATGTACAGATCACAATGACAAAATACACTGTAACCTCAAGGCAGTCTTGACAAACAGAAACTCTGCTTTTAAGAAAAATGAATTGTACTATTTCAGAAGGGGCTGCTCATTATCTGTCCTCCCCGACTGTAGACTTGTATGGTTATTAATGATTGTGAGAGACCAAGCGCGCTCAAGCTGGAGTTATGCTTCTCCAGCCTGCATGCGAGCAAGGGTACACGGGTGTCCTTCAGACATGTTTGTGTGTTAATACTTGGACAGAATGGGAGCATAACACACACATCAGCTATGGAGTGCGTCATGTCTAGAAAACCTCAATGTAAAGAAAATATACAGAACTTCACATACACAAAAATACAGTCTGAATTTCACCCCAGTGACATTAGGCCTTTCTCAATATGCGTTCTTCTCTGTACTTGTGTTCTTGTGTACTTGAGAAACGTCATCAGTCTGAGCCCAAGTACTGTTCCAATTAAAAAGTCTGCATCTCGCCAAGTACAGTCAAATACCCGGATGTATTCTTGCCCCTCCCATTTTATCGAGGATGCATCGGGTGGTGACTTGTGTGGACTTGGGGCAGCCACGTATCCCAGAATGCATTTCGTAGCAACGATCGCGGAGAAGAGGACTCACAACTGTAAAGTTACAAGTTTCGAAATACTACTGTTTTAGTAGTACGGAATGTGTTTTTAAGATTATTTTATGTGAGAAAGTGGATGTTAAAAATTAAAATCTGTGGTCGATTCATCACGATAGCGCGTAGTTTAAAATTTGCTCCAAAGTTTTCGGAGATAACCGGCAGACGAGCTGGGATGGTGACGTCATCAAGTACGCTGCCGTCCCTATTGCAGAATGACCGTCCTGCGTCCTCCCGTCCTGGAGAGACTGTACTCCCAGGTCGAACTTGCTTAGTCCGAACTGCCAAGTTTGTAAGTCCGAACTTGGCGTACTTGGTATTGAGAAACGACCAACGTAATCAAACCACTACCAACATACAATAAATGAGACGGAATTTGGATTGATCAGCATAATGGCGAGAATATTAAAAGCCTTGAAGAAGAATAAAAGAAGAATACAAGAAACATCCCAACAGGAAGTTGGATCAACCAGTCCACAGGACATGTGGTGGTTCGGGAGGTGTGTGGCATCACCTAAGCCTCTGTGACCTACAGCTGGTCATAACACCCTTCTCTGTGTACTATAGGCTCATTAAGATGTTTACATGTACGTCCACAGAAGCATAATTCCAGCTTTAGTCTGCACCTGAGTCAACACACAGTACAGGCCCGCTGGGATTCCTCCTGATCCTCCCAATTAGCACTTAACCACAGCAAGTACTGTAGCTATCCACACTTCAGCTGATAAATCTGATGGCTTTAAGTTGGAACCAGGTGTGTTAATGCCAGTGAGAACAGTACAGTAAGCTCCATATATCCCACACAGGATCGTATTGTTAATGACGGAATTATACAGCTACTTTTTTGAAAGTGTACATCGTAAAATTTCACACCGGTCACATTTACATTACTGAAAACATTTCTCTGTATGCAGTACTGTCTTTGATGTGTACTGCACTGTTGTTAGCAGTTTGCTTTTCAGGTTTTCTTAACCTGAAAGAGAACATGTTGATCAGTGTCAGTCTTCCAAATAAAGTCTGAGGCAGCAGCAGCAGTGCTGTGAGGATCAGTGAGGTGTGTGTGTTTGTGTTTATGTCCGTTGCTTGCTCAGCACAGCATCACAAAGGACTGTGGTTGGTGTCTCTTGCTCAGCAACCCCCCATCATACACACACACACACACACACACACACACTTGTCCCATCCCTGGAGCTTGTGTTGCTGGAGGCTCCCTCTGGTGCTGTTAAGTGAGTCCTGAGTGAGACTGATGGGGGTCAAGACCTCCATACACACGCACACACACACACACACACACACACACACACACACACACACACACACACTAATACACACATAAACATAAATGTACACACTCACAATACTGTGCTAAGCATTTCAAACATGTACAGAAACACTAATACACATACACACACACACACAGTACCAGAGTCTTTATCCTGAGGCACTACAGTGTCAGACCCCCCACCCAGAGCTGCAGCTGTGCCAACTCTACACACACTCTCGCCTTCTGACTGCATGCTGAGTCTGTATGTGTCTCTCCACACGTACATGTTAGCGCTTGTATGCGTGTGTGTGTGTGTGTGTGTGTGTGTGTGTGTGTGGTATATCAAAATGTGCAAGTGAATGTATGCAAATCTGAGTGTAATGTTTCTGTGTGTGTGTGTGTGTGTGTGTGTGTGTGTGTGTGTGTGTGTGTGTGTGTAAATGGCCACAAGCTCACCAGGCAGGACAAACAACAAACCTCATGTCTCCCTGCAGCGATGTCTTCCCTCCTCTCTTTTTTATTGTCTCTTTTTCATCCTCGTCACATCTGTTTTATGTTCTGCAGCTGCAAACACGCACAGAGAGACATGAATAAATGGATTCAGAGGTTGAGGGAGAATCACTTTTCTACTGGCTTATGTAATGCATTTTTTATTTTCAGTTCGGATAGATAGACTGTAATAACATTGGCTTCTTAATAATAATGCCATGACAATGACCACAGTCTTACCCTTAGCATCACCTTCCTTAGCAGCCATTAACTATGAACTGCTACTACAGTACAGTATATAGGTATGCATCTGAATAATTAGTACAATATACATAAGAATACAATACACACACTATACCATAATAATACTGATACTATGAAGTATATACATACATATATAATAGAACTTGGAGAGACTACCATGATATAGCATATAATGCCATAATATAAAAGCAAAATAATATACAATTTCAACCAGGTATCTGATTCTGACCACCCAACTGTAGTCACTTACAAACTATTTACCTCAGTGCTTGTTGCTCTGATATTTTAAAGCTAGTGGTTGCCTGGTGGTGATTTTAGGATTCATTGTGTGTACTCTTGTCTAAATGTTAGGGGTGTGTGGAGAGTGGTAAGGGTGGTGGGATGGCCCAGTGTAGTGCACCAGAAGATTAGCAGGTATGGGCATCATGCCGTGAGGTTCTCTGTCAGGCCTCTGTACGCCTTGTTGTTGTCCTTGCTGTTACACCCAACAATAGAGAAGTCATCAGAGAACTTTTGGAGGTGGAAGGTTCCTGAGTAGAAGAGGAAATCTCAGGTGTAGAGTGCGAATTGCAATGGCACCAGTGTAGTTCTTGGCTGCATCAGTGCTGCTCAGCATCACCTCCGAGATGCATCCATCCAAGCGGACATACTACAGCTGGCCGCTGAAGTAGTCTGTAAGCCACCATAGTGATATGGTTTCTCTGTCAAAGCAGAGGGTGTTGTATGCTGCACACATTGTAATGCCCATAAAGCACAAGGTAGATTTGTGATACTGGGCTGTATAAATAAAATTTAATCTGGTCATTGTCCTATACTGAAGTGGCAACATGAGTCTCTAAACTGCCACAGTGACATGACTCAAATGTATAATGTAAATGTGAAATCTAGATTGTCATACACACTTCATTTAATTAAGAGAGCAGAACCATGGAGCTTGTGGATCAATAACTGCCCACATAACATCAATCCAGCCCTATTAGCAGTGACATGAGGCTAATATTGTTACCAGTACTGTTATGCCATTTGTCTGACAAGACATCAATGGTCCACCCAGCTGTCGATTTTTCTCACTATTTCTTACCTTCTCAAACACTTGATCTGTCTCTATTAGTTATACACATTGATGCCATGTGTTAAAGGTGTTGGCCTTTACCTACTGTGATAGCTGATTTCCTTTACCCTCCTGTCTTCTGATAGGTGTCAGATTCTGTTTTTTAATTGACCAATGGTGTTACCATAGAGAAAGTGACTGACTATGGCACCAGAGACCACTGTTGGCATCCTGTCTCCATTCAGCAGTCCATGTTGGGTTCTTTACCATGACCACAATCAAGGTTCCCAAGGTTAACTGACAAGCTGAAGTAGTTTTCTAAATAAATGCTCAATTGGATCATTTTGGAGGGCAATGACGAGCAGCTTTTTTTGTCATTTCAGATGGACGACTTTGGTGTCTGTGATCTTTGCCAGGCTGTGTCTAATACAGTTCATAAGTGTACTCTATTTGTTCGGCAGTTTGTCTAACTGTGTGTCTGATTTTTAAGTTGAAGTATTAAGTTTATTTATACAGTACCTTTCTGGATCACACATCACAAAGTGCTTCAGAATATAAGCTAAAAGTATCAGTATAAAAATAATAGATTGAAGAGGTTAACAATATATAACTGGAATTTATTGGGTGAGTCTATCATGTATGGATGTTATGCTCTGTTGTCTACATACATTTGGCCATATTGTGTATTTTTTGCCTGTATGGTTCTTTGTTGTGCGTTCTCTGCCTGCTTCCTCTGTTTTGCAATACAGTTACTAATACATTTATGTAACACCGTGTTTAAAGGCCATCACTTTGAGTTTCTTTCTCCATTTTACCTCCCTCTCTCTCTCTCTGTGCTATATGTAATATTGTTAGGTATACATTAATGCCATTTATTTTGGGAGGCATCAGTGATCTTTGCCCAACTGTCAATTTCTTTTCCATTTCTCTGTGCTTCTCCTTTCCCTCACTCTCAGTTACAATATCATTACTAATACATTTATGTCATTAGTTTTCCACCTACGTGTCAATTTCTCCTCTCCACTTGGGTGATTCTGAAGAGAAAATCATTGATTGTGAACAGACATCAGTGCAGAACACACAGATCAATAGTTCACTTCTGGGCAGCTTCAGATTGGATCAGGCAGGGCCCAAATGTTCTCAACATAAGTTAGTGTTTTTTCTTAATCTTACCAATTTCTTCAGTCTGAAATCTTCTCAGCCAACATCAAGTACACATGTGAAACCAGAATTGTGCTCCAACATTACTGTACAGAGTAAAACCTGATCACCAGCAGTGAAAATTAGCTGAAATCCGTCACATTAAATTAGTAAAAGTACCTGCCACCATGTTATTTATGTGTGTTCAAGACAAGTTATGCTCTATATTTTGCTTGGTGCCTGTCCAGTAGGCTGAATTGTTATGTTTAATCTCCATTTATGATCAATTCCTTGCTAGCTAGCTTTACTACAAGACGCTCACAGATGCCTTTTACGCAGCTGCGCCTGCATTTGTAAAGCCTTTCATAAAATAAATCTTAGTGAGAGTTACAATTGAATAGTAATGCTGGTAGCCCATGTGAGGTCTCATTAACTTATTTCAAGAGGCTAAATATAAAGTAGAGCCTGTTCCTCGCTTTGCTCTCTATCCATAAAATTTCATTTTTTCAATTATGACTAAACACCTGCAAAACTAATGACATTCTCATTTACCTCAGCTGTAGTTACTAACAAATGGTAACATGCGCACATGTGAATCAAAGATGATGACTACAGTAGACATTATACCTGCTAAATATCTGCATGCTTACATCCACCATTTATCCCAAAGCATCAACTGCAGAGGGCTGTTAATTCCAAAAAAAGAGTTTTATATTACGTACATTCAATGTTGTCACCTCTAAAGCTCCACTGTGTAGGATTCTGTGGCATCTAGAGGTGAGGTTGCAGATATCTAACTAACAAAATACTCCAAACCTCATCCTCCCCTACTGTGGCAGCAAAAAAATTCTTTGGTTTGTCTCTTCTGGGCTACTGTAGAAACGTGGCAGCGCTCCATGGAGGGGGCCCTCTCCCTCTGTAGATATAAAGAGCTCATTCTAAGGTGATGAGACCCCAAGGATTCTTATTTTCAGGTCATTGCACACTGATGAGAATATAAATACGAATGTTATATTCCATTTCTGCCAACAGTTCCCCCTAAATCCTACACACTGGACCTTTAAGTTTCGAAATGTACACCCTCAAAAATGCAACCACTGCCTCAGACATCGTAAACACTTCCTTTGGTTTCTCCTCGTATTTAGTTATCCCTCCTCTCCACTGTGTGTCTAACTGTTCTCTGTAAATTTCCATTCATCCTCTTTCTCTGTCTCTCTCATTGTCTTTCTCTGTCTCTCCCTCCAGGATGCAGAGGGTGTGTTAGGTAGCTAATGGCTGGAGGCTTTTTATTCCTCCCAGCCTCTAATGTGGTACACACACACACACACACACACACACACACACACACACACCTACACACCCAAATCCCGCTGTGACATCATGATGGAGTGTCAGGTGCTGCTGGCTAATTTCTGCCTCAATGTGTGTGTGCAGGAGAGGTAGAGTGGATGGGTATGAATACTAAACAGCCAACTAATGATATCTATTTTGTGTGTGTGAGTGTGTGTGTAGGTGGGTGGGTGGGTGTGCGTGCGTGCGTATGTGCAGCAGCTAGCTAATGATATCTATTTTGTTAGTGAACAAGCCCACTGTGTATCTCTGCAGAGGCAACTGCTGTTTTCCACCTCTCCTGCTGACTGCACACACACACGCGCTCACACGCACAACAAAGGTAGAATACACATACCACCATAAACACTCATTCTGCTCCCACAATGCATTTAGGCAGCCTGACATACAAAATGGCTGTGGCTAGAAATGAGGGATGGTGAGATTGCAGTTTCACTGAGCAAAATGGATGTGTGTTTTTTCTTTTGTTGTTATTTTCATTGGAGTAAGCAGAACAACGTCTTCTCGCAGTCATTTCTGCAACACCCACGTCGAAACAGTGGGATGATGTGGGAAAAACTGTGAGTCAAATGACACAGCTCCTCTGAAAAATGAGGTGCAATATGCAGTGATTTGGTATTGCTTTCAAACCTTACAATAACTGTTGTCTCAAAGTATTGTGATGTTATTATAGCACAACAACATCAAACATCAGGATGGGATCAGAAAAAGCTCAAATGAATCATATTTGAAATATAGATTGAGTGTCTTTTAGAAGGTGAGGACAACCTGTTTTGCTGTTTAAGTAGGAGGATCAGTGGAAGAACTTGTCAAACAACACCTGACACTTTGAGATTGGACAGATGTGTGAAGGTGTGGAAGCAGGCAGGGGTTTAACTTCTCTCTCAAGCTCTCTTTACTCATTCTTCCAACAACTCCTTCCGTCACTTTGTGTGTAAACAACAGAGACCAACACCAGGAATGCCTTTCTGAGAGCTTATTAGTGCGCACCATTATCCACATTTGTGTGATTCATCATGTCTGCGGCCCCTCTCCACAACGGCAGGCTTTTACCACTACCAGTCAAAACAGGTACAAACATTTTGCATTTAGATTTGGTTGGATGACATGTCGTAAAACCACTCAAATATTCAGGCTTTTTAAAAGCAAAATGAAAATAATTGTAACTTCTTTTCCAGAAGATAAAGTTGAATTATGGTATATGAAAAACTGCATTTTTTACATCGTGAGTTCTGTCCTGCTCAGTCTAAATCGTGTTCTGTCTGTCTTTGATTGTCTCTGTATCTCACACACACACACACATGCACACACACACACACACACACACACAGCCTACGACTATCCCTGGTGTCATGACCTTTGACCTCCCCTAGTGATGTCATTCCTTTGGCTTGAGGCAAATTGACCCCCTGGAGACATGGATACAGGAAACCTCAGTTGGTCTATGAGTGTGTGTGTGTGTGTGTGTGTGTGTGTGTGTGTGTCTGTGTCTGTGTGTGTGTGTGTCTGTCTGTCTGTCTCAAACGTGTACATATTGTTCAGTGTGTGTCTAAGTCCTTGCTCTGTGTGTGGCCCTGCTGGCCCATTGGCACAGAGGACCTGCTGCTGTCCCATAATCAGATTGTAATATTCCAAATGAAATTAGCAGAATTCTGTGGCAGATTATGACTAATGGAGAACAAAGTCTGCCTCTCTGTTACACACACACTCAAGCTCACACACATGCACAATGGGAGTCTCTATCTCTCTTCATTGCACATTATCTCTCTTAAATCTATGTAGTGGCACATGCACACACACACACAGACACACACACACACACAAATGCACAGAGGTTCTGGCAGACACAGTACACTCTATCTCTCATATACACACATACAGACACGCACACATACACACACACACACACACACACACACACACTTCTCAGGATGCCGTTCATCACTGTGGCAACAGCAGCAGGCTGGGAGGCTGACCTTTCACCCCTCAAGAGGTCAGGTCCCAGAGGTCAGCATGGCAACGATCCCTGTTGTTTGAAAAGGAAGACGTGGACATCTGGCTGGAAACAAGGAAGGTCTGTCTGCGTTGCTTTTTTGTACATGTATGTTATACCTATACTGTAATGTATGTAGTATATACACATTTTCTGAATTGTTTATCAACTTTTTAGAGCTGGGGTGGAAGACAACCAGCCTTCTGGTGGTATACAGCCTGAGAGACCACTTGATATGGCCTACAAGGCAATTTGTGTATATAAACAAAGCAACTCAGAAATACAAAAAAAAACTCTAGAGGTAATTACTTTTTTCTGTGACAAAAGAAAATAGCACAAAATTGTAGGCTAACACGTCCTCCGGGTGGTCCCCTCTGGCTGTATGCCTGTGTGGGTCATGGTCAAGGCGAACGCAACACGTACACAGCACTTACATGTCATGATGACATGCATCATGGCAACTGTCAAGAAAAAAAGGAGAGCAGAATGCAGCACTTTCCAGGAGAAATGGACAAATGATTATTAAAAGGCAAGCCAGTGTGTCTAAGTTAGTTTGTGGGGACACGCTCGCAGTGATTACAGCTTGAAACATGCTGAACTGGATGAGCTGCACTGACAGATGCACTTGGATAAAGTTGCCGTTTTACCGTAGAGCTTAGATGCCCAACAAGCAGCTTTCACAAGGCCACATTCTGACAGTTTTATGCAGGAGCGTTTTGTGGTGAGCGAGAAAATAGCTAAGAAGCTGAAACCTCATTCAGAGGGAGAATATGGGAAGGAATTCCTTGTGCCGGTTCTTGCACTGGACAAATTATTCCGAAGTATGTGAAGTTCATCTTGAAAAACCACTGCAGAGGGAAATACTGACATGGTACACGATATTGAAAGAACACTGAAGGACACTGCAATAAATGTCAATTTTTATCTCTTGGCTGCGTTGAAACAACATTCATAACAACTAGCCAGGAACTGTTGCCTTCACAAGCCATGCACGGCCCACCAAAGGGGAGGATTTGTTTGAGCAAGTGCAAAACTGACCAACATAGACTCAGACTCCGCCTTAACTTTTCCCTGCCAGCCTGGTTCTCTTGTGTGGATTTTGTCTGCTGTCAATCTGTCTGGAAGTCATGCATTTCAGTCCTTATCTCTGTTACTGAGCTGTTACATCTGATCTGCTGGTCACTGAGCAGGTTCATGGTTAATGTTCACACTGAAATTAACAGCCTTTTTTAAGCCCAGTGTTTGTTGACTCATCCACCCACCCCAATCTCCTCCCTTGCAGACTTTACTCTCATCATAACTCGTGTGGTCACCAGAGGGCTTTCTTACTCAAACATAAACATGTCTTTTTAGGGAACATTTTAAGACCTGACCCAACTGAACTTAACAACTACTGCAAAATTTGTGTCCTTAGCCCAACCCAAAGCCATATTTTAGCTTTATTTAATCTATTACTAATGGTTACCTTGCCAGGAAATGTCTACATTACAGCATGGGAACTATGGCGTGGTTAACAGCTGGTTAAGGTTAAGGCTGTAACCCATTGCCATTAGGCAACTAAAACACTAGTTGCACATGGGACCAGCGTTAATTGGTCTAAAGTGGACACACAGTGGGCTCCTGCATCAAAGGCTGACATGTTCCACACCCATCCACCAATCCACCCTCCAAACTCTTACTTTCCGTCGCTCTATGTACTGTGTAGGGCATACTGCTTCCTTTCACTGGACATAAATCATTAGCTCTCTAACTTGATATTGGGCTGGACAAGGCGTATCTACTTGCAGCACATGACATGTGTAGACACTTACAATTAGCACAGTCTAAAAGAAAAGAGAAACATTTTATGTCACATTTGAAAATGGAAAACTCAAGCCAATACTGGCCCTCACTGCTGCGGCGTTGTACGTCAGGTCTTCACTACGAAAGAGATGTTTAATCTCAGTGACACATGGTTGAATCTGGTTAAATGAAAGTTATCTGACGTCACATTAAAAGCCTCAACTTCTTTTTGTTTTCGTTTTGTTTTCTGGATTGACAGCACTGCTTCACCCCTTACTGCTCCAGCGCCCTATGTGCTCTGCCAGCCGTCCGTCACATCAGTTCCCACCGATGACCCTTTCCCATAACCCCTTCCTCCTACACACACACACACACACACACACACAAAGAGAAAGTGAGAGAGGGAAAGACAGAACGAGAGGGAGAGATACTCTTTTACTAAAATGGTGTCAGTGTTAGAAGTATCAATCAAAATGACAGACACACAGACAGAATTACACAAATAACCACACACACACTCACACACATACAGTAAATACACACACAGCTACACACTCTGTCTCTGTCTCTCTCTGTCATGCACCCATGCAGACATATAATCACTCCCACCACCACCAAATACACAAAACACACACACACACTCACTCTCTGTCTCTTTCTCTAACACACACACAGAGACACACAGACACACACACACACAGAAGCAGCCAGTGTGAGTATGAGTGATGGTTTCAGCTCGTGTCTATCCATTACAGCGGTCTGGCTGCAGACAGGTGAGCAGGCTGATACATGAGCAGGGCTTTATCTGCACTCACCGACTCCCCACGCCGTTTCATTCAGCGGCTCGCAGAGTTAACAGCCTCAGCCACCCTCCTCCCGACACACACACACACACACACACACACACACACACACACACACCACCTTCATCTCCACAAAGAAAGGAGATTCTAAAAATGCAGGTACAATTTAAAAATAATTTCATTATCAGAATTTCATATTAATGGTAGCTGATGGAGAAACATGAGGTGGGTGTTATCAACCCTCCACACGGGCCCGATCACTCACTGTTGTCTTTAATTGGTAATCATACTCACACAGCAGGTGAAGAGTTTGTTTCTCAGAAATGTATTTACGTGTGCAGTTTGGGGAAAAAAAGCAATTAATTTAAATAAATTAATTACCTTAAGTTCATAATTCAAGTTAAAGTATAGAGCGCTTTGGAATTCAGCGCTTGCAGGCAGGATGAAAAAGTAGCTATATTTGTTGGGTGTCACCTTTTTAAATGATCTATATGTCATACTGAAACCAGACTTTTCATCATTTTTAATAAACTAGCTTTACTTTAAACTACTATGGCATAAAAAGGGGCTGCCTCTATTATCGTAGGAATGATTAAATCATTTCAAATATAACTTTTGTGTAAACGGCTGATGAAAAAATACTTTTATTGGTGTTTAATTTCAAAGCAGTCAGACTAAGGAGGTATCACATTTTTGCAAATCACAGCTCAAACTTAAATTCTAGTGTAAATAAGTATCCACACAAAGTAGAACCAACAGCAGAAACAATCCAATGCACAGACTGCTGAGGTTCAAATGGACCAACCACAGAATGCTGTGAGAGGAGATTTAACATGAATTCAAAAGCTCAACTACTAACAAATCTATCTGCTGGGCCTAAACGGTTCAGGAAGTGAGCTTATGATCTGTTTGTATGTATCATTTCCCATGGTAACACATATGTATGTCAGCATGTGAGTGCAGGAATTTCCCCTGATTAGTCAGACAGTTAAAAGCGGGAAAAAGGACTTTGAGAGTTCATTAGTCCATTAAAAAGTGTGTGAAGTAGACTCGTGTTCTGTCTTTGCCTGTCAGTCATTATTTATGACATACAGTTGACCTGCAGTCAATACTAATACTGTTTCTAGTCAGTTGTTTCTTGTTGAGGTCTTAATGACCACCAGAGAAGGTATATATTCCCATAAGGTGCAGTAATGTTCTGCATATAACTTCCTGTCAGTCACCACAATTAGACTTTCCTCTATGGATCCATTTTGCAATAATTATGCAGGATGACATCACCCAAACTGTCCAATCAATGAGCTACCTGTCAGTCTGGATAATTCATACCTTCAAATTTACAGCTCTTGGTTTGTTTGTAATAAATCAGTGTGAAAATGTGCAGGACCTGAAGTAAAGGCAACAAGGTAGGATTTTTTTTCTGTTGGTCTGGACCAAGTGAACTGAACACGTGAAAGTGGCCTGAGTGAAACTGGTTTTTAAAAACTTGGTTAAATGCACATGAAAGATTACAGTGTTTTATGAGGGTTTATGTGCCACTCTGGTTACTTCCCGTAATTGCTGAGTTTGAGAGATGCTTGGAGGTTCATTTTGTTACCTTTGGACAGTCTAGTTGTTTCTCCCTGTTGCAGGTCTTCATGCTAAGCTAACTGGCTGCTGGTGGAGGCCTCATTTTTACCATACAAGCGTGAGAGTGGTATTAATCTTCTCATCTAATTCTCGGGGGGAGTGTGAATAAACATTGAACTAGTCCTTTAATGTTTTATTCTACAGTATATTTATTAATGCTCTTTCATCATCACTGTTTAAACAGTATCTGATTCATGACGGCTGTAAATGTGTTCAGCCCAATCTATTATCAGAGTCCTCAGGAACTGTCCTCAGCTAATTATTAAGAAATACTTGAATAATTGTTTCTTGTTATGGCCTATTCCAAAATGACTTTGTGATCAATTCAGTCGAAGAAGAATAGGTTTTACAATCACAGAAAAAAGAGACACTGAGAGGAGAGAATGAATAGTCAAAATCAACACAAAGAAAGGGATGAAAGGGTGTGACAGAGGGAGGCCAAAGGAGGAAGAGTGAGGCGGAGGATGAATTGGCAAAAATAGAATGTTAACACAAGTGTACATATGTACACATATGAGACACACACATACATACACACACACACACACACAAACACACACACACACACACACACACACACACACACACACACACACACACACACACACAGACACATGGCCTGTGCAGTGTTAAGTTTTTGGCACACACACTCCTGTTTTAGAGGAATGGATGGCGGTGTCACACACCAAGCACTGTTTAACTTCAACCACTCTACAGAGCACAGTGCAGTGTGTGTGTGTGTGTGTGTGTGTGTGTGTGTGTGTGTGTGTGTGTGTGTGTGTGTATGTGTGTGCATGTTTAAAGTGATTTGCAGTTGTGTGTGTTTTCAGATTTATGTAAAACTGGTGAAACTATGTGTTCGTGTACGCATGTGTATGTGTATATGTGTGTGCGTGTGTCTGTACGTGTCTGTGTGTGTGTGTGTGTGTGTGTGTGTGTGTGTGTGTGTCATATCCATCAATTTCACTGATTGCTAACAGGAAGTGCCCATGGCCCTCCTGCTTCTTGATTGGCCAGTCCCCATGGGCTACCAGCATGCACTGGGGTTACATGGTGAGACTAAAAACACAAGTCGATGAAATTAAACACTGCAAATGAAAACAATATTTAGAACTGCAATGCTGACAGTTTTTTCTGGGTAATCTCTCCTTAAAAAGTCAAACATACCACTGGCAGCCACCTGGGGGCGACAGTGAGAGAAAACACCTTGTGGACTTTTTTTATTAGAGCCTATTACATTAATACACATAAGACAATAGCATAAGAGTGAACTTGTGGAGAGTTGTCACTTTAAAGCTCTACACACTCTCAGAGAAGTTGATGCTCAAAATGAATGAGGAGCCTGTCCTCACTCAACCTTGGTGGGAGATTCAGGTGTGTTTTGCTGCAAGCTTCTAGCGGCAGCTCACTTCTGTATAATATTACACCCAAAGATTTGTTTCATTATCAGGCTTGTAGTCTTCAGCCCCAACCGACACTGACTCAAGTGACATCACTTGAGGATGGTTATCAGATTTTGCATTTGTCCCTTTGGAGTCACAAGCACTTAGTGCCTAGCAATGTGTCTGTCTGTGAACTTTACACTGTCATTTCACATTCATCAAACTGCCTCTACAAAATAAGACAACAGTCCATTTTTGTACTTTTTGACAGCAGGTCAGTTTGGAAAATTGAAGGGAGTAATGGAGCCACAGTGAGCTGTTAGATGAAGAGCTGCAGGCGACAAACTACTATCAGTTTCACTGTTCACTGCTGCTTAAAGAATAAAATCAGATCACGGATGCTCACATAATGATGGAGAAAGACCAATTATTGTCTGATTTGTTCATGCGACCTCCGTTTGTTTTGCAGCCCAGAGAATTATGTGACCTGTAGTATTAAACTGTAATTGCTGTTACTACCAGTGACTACAGGTGTTGACAAATCAACAATGACTGAAATCTAATTGAGACAAGAAATAGATTTAAAAAAAGCAAATAAATAAAGACTCTTGGCTTCTGTCCATGTCTGTGTTGACTTCATATGACAGAAAAGACTTACGATGAGTATTCACAAAGAACGTTTTCTCAAATCAGACCAAAGGCACATTAATAGAGAGTATTGTAATGCATGTCAGGATGTATCAACATTTTTTAACCAACTCATTTGATTAGTAATTTTAAGACACAAGATTCAAGCTCATGATCACAAATTATTATCGCATTAAGGTAGTAACCTGAAATCTAGAACTAGAAATTTTACGTTGATTTGACCTTTTTTTTTTCACTGCAGTATTTCTCAGATGCTATGATGTCAGCAAATGACAAGAGGATTTCCATCGTGTAAAATAGCTAAATAAAGGTTTTCAGACAAAGAAAATAGTGTTTCTGTTCAGACTGAATCAAACTGAAAATAAAATGCATGAAACACTGGACACAAAGGAGTTAATTATGTCTGACAATACACAACATTCTGACTTGCACCACAAAGTGAAAGCATGAAAAATCACATTCATTAAGAACAAGCACACACACACACACACACACACACACACACACACACATTGACCTGAACCATATTGTTGCCTAGACAAACTACATAAATGTATTCCTGCATGATACAGCCTGAAGCGTTCTCCATTACCATAATAATTCATGGTGGTAATTTTCTTCTTTTCCATATAGTTTCACTGTCAGTGTTATGCTTCTGCAAGAGAGACCACAGACACAGAAACACTCCTTGTAGTCCTCCTCTGCATTTATCCTAATGTCTTTCCTGTCCTCTCTCTGTTCTATGATCAGTCTTTGTGTCAGGCACTGTGACCTTTGACCTTTTACGTCCATCTACAGCTGAAAGGTTATTTTCTAAGCGCTTTAATTACTACACTCACCCTCTATTCTGGTTTAATTTCCTGAAAGGATTCTAATTATTATTATAAATGACAATACTAGCTCTTTTTTTTTTTAATTGGTTACTCGCAGTTTGCGTTTTCCAATCTCATTACACAGCTCATGAACCAACATGCAGGGCAGCACAACAGTTAATCTCACATGCAAACTGGCACAAAGCAAGATTCAACTGCATCTTGTGGGTTGACTGGCACGGTTGCATTTCTGTATTAGTCGCTGTGCTATACAAGTATGTGTAGAGAATATATACTATATTTTATTGCTTTACTGGAAATACTTTAGTGTAGGAAAATAAAACGTAATAGTGACACATATTTATGCACAGTTTGAATCCATCGTGAAAGGAGTAACAAAGGGTTGGTTTTCACAAACGTCCTGATATGAGATCTGATCCTGATATAATTATCAGGTGTTTTAGTTGCAGCAGTGTATTTTGGATGGTGGCTTAGCTGTACTGAGCTGCGCGCAGGTAAAGAGAACAGTGTGAAGAGTTTTCACAAAGGGAACTGTGCAGAGAAATGTGTGTTAACAATGGTAAAAAAAAAACTATTGGTAATGAGTAAAAAAAAATAGACATTTCATGCAGTTTCTTCTATATCAAATGCAGTCACTTATGACAAAATAGCCCATTGTCTGCTTTTTATTAAATCTAAATGTATGTATACATATATCTTTAAATGAGGAGTAACACTGAGCGAAAGCTGGTCTATTGTTATGCAGATCACATCAGGTGAGTGTATGTGTGCATGTGTGTGTCTGTGTGTTTGTGTCAGATAGCATGTAATGAATTCATTAGCTAGCATTTATTAACTGCTCATTTGCATAAAGCTACAAAGACAAAGCTGGGCAGCCAACAGAGATTTGATTTACATGAAAAGAGTGGACCTCAAGTATATGTGTGTGTGTGTGTGTGTGTGTGTGTGCGTGTGTGTGTGTGTGTGTGTGTCTGCACGCATGATTTTATGCATGCATGCTGGTGCTTGTGTGTGCATGAGAGAGATCTAAATCTCAATCTGGTACACATCCTTAAGATGTATTATGTGTGTATTGTGTGTGTGTGTGTGTGTGTGCGTGCATGAATGTGTGGTTGGTGTGTGGCGTTTTTCTCGTTTTGTGGGGACATGAATCTGTTTACACAGCCATACTGTGGGGACTGACCTTCATTATGGGGACAACAAACATGTCCCCATCACATTGATCACTACATTTTAGGGTGAAGACTTGTGTTAAGGTTAGTGTTAGGTTTAGGGTTGGGTTTAGTGTTAGGTTTAGGGTTTGGTAAGTCATGGTTATGGTTATGGTGAGAGCAAGTCTCCAGATATGAAAGTAAGCCTATGTAATGTCCCCAAAAGAGATGAAAGCTGTGTGTGTGTGTGTGTGTGTGTGTGTGTGTGTGTGTGTGTGTGTGTGTGTGTGTGTGTGAGAGAGAGTGCCAAAGTAGGTGTGTCTGCACTAATGAATGTATGTGAACGCTTACACACCTACATAAAGCAGAATGTGCGGCGCTCAAGCCAAATCAGGCATACCAATGGCGTGGATGTCACCTCAGAAGCACATATTTAAAATAATGTTTTCATCTCAACAGTGTGTTTTTGTATTCACTGTACATGATTATTATGAAGTAAACACAATGATCCAGTGTAGACCGTATATTGTGGCAGTTACAAAACAAGAAATCAATGTGCTTTAGCAGAAAATGTCATGGTGTCCAACTATGGAGCCCTATAATGTTCAATATTAAATTAATACATAAATCATTATAAAATTATCATAATAATAAATAGTCCTTGTCCTGTTATAAAATTGCATCCCGTTATTCTTATTTGCATGAAAGTTTCATAGGAGTTTATTGTTATATACTGTACATTAGGACATCACACAGTCTACAAGTCAAACAACTGCAAGTATAGAGAGATGCAGGCAGGTGACGACAACAGGACGCAGGTATGTCATGTATAGTTGTTTAGTGCACTTGAGTAATTGCAATGTGAACAAAAACATGCAATCTTTGGTTCAGACTTTCAGGCCTGAAAAGGTCCTTAGGTATGTGTGTACTGTGCTTATTTACAAGAACAGAATCATGTTGATTCAGAATTAAACTGGTTTTGTTTTTCCTCTAGCTAACAGTTGCTAACTGGCTATATTTGGTACCAGGTGCTGAGCTTGGTAGCTTAAGAGAGGCAGGGGGCAACCACTGCTGCCATGAACAGTGACAGTATGACGGAAATGTGTCATTATGAAAGGTGACTTTATCAAATCAAACAGAACAGATACCACTATGACTTTAATTTTGTTGAAAATGACCATCTTGAAATAAAACACCTATAATAAATGGCATTAAATAAAATAATAATAAAATAAATGATTTCCAGTAACTCTCATGAAAGTTAATGGTAAAATGACATGTCCTGATAATGAGGCTTAATTATTTCTGTACTTTCAGAAAATGTTCAAATTGCGTATTTATGACCATTTATCCATCTGATTATTAATCCCTAGTATTTGATTATGTTGATTGTTTTATTTATTTAACGTTGAACACCCTGTTCGTATATAGTTTGTGTATTTCAGACTATAACTCTGGAATACTGCAGCCACTTTGAAACATAATTTTGTCCCTTTAAACCAGAATATTTCAATCAAATACTTTTGATTTGAACTTGGATTAACCATGAACATTTTTGTTTATTTCATGACTAACTTTTCATCTTTTGTTTTTTATTATCATCATTTTCCTGACAAAAATTGGCTTTTGAATTGACATTTGAAGTAAACTTCATTTTTTTTATTTTGTCCATTTTCATAACATTACATATACTCAAAATGCTGTTTAGACTAATTAGCATATTATTATTAGCATGATTAGCGTATGCCATTGGTATGAAGTATTTTCAAAGGGTGAGTTTATCACAATTCACACCTCAAGTAGTCGAGGCATGCAGACATGCATGTGTTTTGATACCACCATTGAAACTTCTGGAGATGAAACAATGGTATGTGATTACTATTTTTGATTGTGGCGCTTAAAGCACTGAAAAATGGGATTTGAAAAAGTGAAAAACAATGCCAAGAACCAAAATTAGGAGACTTCCATTTGTCCTCTGATAGCCACATGATATCATGTCTTTGTGAAATCTAAGTGACTCCGAAACAGACAGCACCTCAAAGTGAGAAAAGAAAAGAGGAGGCATCGAATGGTGACTTGATGAGAATGAATGAGAAGCTCAAAAACTGACCATGGGAACAATACATCACAATATCAGTTCCAGAGTCAGATGAAACAGATGGGAAAATGAACGACTGCACATCTCAATGTCAGAGTGAACAGTCAGGACACCTCTCTGCTCCTCTGCTCTTCAGTTTGTTCTTCTCTTGATCATTTTACTCTCCACAGGGACAACAGATTTCTTGGATGATGATTATGTCTGCCTCTGACAAAGCAGATGTTAATCAATAAACAGTGAATGACAAGTGCCAGAGCGGGACTAGAACAAAACCTGCCCAGTGTAACTTCAAGTAATTGCCTCAAGGGTGCCATCTGGAGGAGACACTGCAGCAAGCCGTGCAGAGGAGTGCTGTAACTGTGCAGGATCTGTATGAAGACAGAATGAAGGCACAGGTGCCAGTGTGCTTGGACATATGAACAAAATATACAAAATACCACAACAATACCTTTCATAAATATGTACTTTAAACAAAGAAAAGAAACATGGCCCATATTTTATAGAGCTGGACTGACCTCTACATAATCCACAGACTGATGGTTGAACCCTGTGTTGAGGGGCTTTGGGATTCTTGCATCACCAGACTTTGTTCATCAACATAAACATACAGCTATGTGTTGAAGATGGTCGATGGTCAATCCACGAACTTTGGTCAGAACAAAATGTCAAAATGTAAGTCCTCATGACTTTGGGGACTCGCTGACTTTTCCTCTTGCGCCGACTGACTGAAATGTCAACTATTAGATGGATTGCCATGAAATTTGGTTCACACACAGGTTCCCATCATGATGAACGGAAGTGATCATCTCACTTTCCATTTAATCTCATCATCAGGTCAAAATTTCAAGTTGTCATTACTTCAGTTTCTGATCCAATACCTATAAAACTAGTAACATGAACTTAAGCTGTTCTTTGTGTTTGGTGCTGATTAGCAACTGTTAGCATGCTAACTTGCTAAACTGAGATGGTGAACATAGTAAATTACTATCAGCATGTTTTCTTGCTAGCCTTAGCATTTAGCTCAAAGCACCACCATGTCTAACTAGGCATGACTGTACTCTTAGACTTGTTGACCAGTAATTATCTGAAAGATTAAAAAAAAAAAAAAAAAAACAGTAATCAGTTTCTGATTGTGTCCTCAGAAATGTCAGCTAGCACTATTCACCTATAATTGACAGCTACAGTCTTTTTGCAGTCCATGTCTATTCATGCCAAACAATAAGTTAATCAATATCACAGCTGTTACCTGTATCTAGTTCTAAATTTTAGTTGGTTATCAGTAACAAGAGGTTGGGGTGTGCCTGATATGCCAGGCATAGAGGTGTACGTAGAGTGAGAGTAGAAGAGAGTGGCTTCCTTTTGCAAGCTTAACCTTCATCCATGAAGTGTTTTAGTTTAGTTTCTGTCTGACGCCTGCAGTATATCTGTTAACACAGGAAGAGGACTAGAGTGAGCTGGCCTCACTACACAGTGAAGTGAGTGACACTGCAGCAAAGCTAGGAGAGCTCACCTGGAATTTCAGGTAAGACCCGCATCCTTTCTTGTGTTGACAACCAGGACATTCAGCAATGTGGATAGCATGTTAGTAGCTGGTACAGCCATAAGGCTCAGTGGTAATTAAACAATGAGGTGCAAGCACTCCCCTGGCAGCTCCATGCTAGAGGCTCTCCATCTGGACAATTAGTTTCAAGCCCTGGAGCCCACAGTTGATGTCTTGGATGAGCAGGAGTTACCCCTGCTGTGGTGACAACCCCAACCTCCTTGTCACTGACTTTGATGTGACCAGCCTCCTCTCTATCCATGCATGGGTGGTCTGACCATCACCTGAGGAGGCACATGACTTTGCTATTGTCCAGCAGTCAAGCGCCACATGGATTCCTGTACCTCAGTCCTCCATTGTTGTGCTCCCTGGGACATCCATTGACACAGTTGCTGAGAACAACCATACCAACTATCCCCTTGTGCTTGTTGTTGAGTCATCCATGGTCGGTCATGTGCAGATAAACCAATGCCACACCTCCTGCTACTCAGGTGCCCTCCTGAAGGACACTGTCATCATGGCTGAAGAGCTCCTGCAGCACCAGAGGGATCCATTATGTGGGTTCCCACCTTCAACAACAGAATGGATCTCTTTTAACATGATCACCTCCACCCAAATCATGTAGGATGTCAGCTGTTATCTATGAAGTCACACTGCATTCACAGCATGAAGGTGTGACAGACAGTGTGCCCCCTGTCCTCCATGGTGCTCCTGTGATTGACATTCCTGTACAGATCACTAACAACACCAGACTATTTCTTGTACAAGTTACAAGAAATAGTTACCCTGAAACCTCGCTCATTATTTTACCAACTGAATGGGACGTCAAACCTACAGCCACTGAATTTGGGAAACTGCTTTTATTTTTTTGTAGCACAAAGTTGGAACATTTTACAACGTACATTATAACTGAACAAAACTGTAGCTACAGGTCAATTTAAAACCATTATTACTAACTACTCCACTCTTGAATGGAACTGTCTTTAACTGGGCTCCATTGTGGTTTTCTTGTATTCTCTTTAATTTTCTTTTGTGTGTAAGTATCTCTACTTTATTTAAGTATTGTTTTTGGTATTTTTTTTAAACTTACACTTTCACTCTACTACATTTGAAAGACAAATAATGTACTTTTGACTCCAATGCACTTTTATGATGGTTGCTGTTACTCATCACTTTGAAGCATAGCTTTGAAGTCAGCTGATGAATTTTCTTTTCTTTAAATGTGACAGGTCATATACTGTGTTCATCACAGGAGAAAAACCAGTCACGGTAACTCTGGACTCAAGTTCAAAGTGCTCGCTGCATATTTTGAATAGTTCAGTTTGAACTTTAATCTTACCGTTAACAATGGCTGCAGCAGATAAACACGACAACTCCTCATCACCAGAGCTGAATAAATCTGTTCGGCACACACAAACGTCATCCCTGACTACAAAAAGCCACTGTCCAACCTGAGAAAGTGCATCAAGGCATGTAAACATGTTGTTTAATTCTGGACAAACACTTTAAACAAAAATATTCTGTGTTTGTAGTAGTTGCAATTTTTAATACCGCAGTTAAAATCAAATGACGATTTTTTGTGGATTTTTCCCCCCAAGTTGTTGTACTGGGACCAGGTCCTGTGTGAATCCACTGCTGACGCGTACTAATGGTTGTTGTAATAGTCTTGTCAAATATTACACAGTACTATTAGCAGGGCTGAGTACCAAAACCCAGTATTAAAAAGGCCTCAGTGCAAAAAGACAGTAGTATTGCACATTTTAGTGTGTTTTATCATGCTGCAACCTCACACACACACAATCACACACACAAAGAGCAGTCAGCAAACAGCAGATTCTGCAAACTGTTTTTCTCCAGGTTCTCCAGGCGAGTCAGTGCATCCAGGTTGTTTGGGTCATTAGGATCTGTAAATACATCCACTTTGTCTGCCTGTACCACCACAATATAGAGTGTCCTTGTATGTGCCTGTGTTCTGTTTGTGTTTAACTTCTGACTGATCTCAAAACTCACCAGGAATGAGTTCTTTTTTTATTTATTTTGCTTCAGTTCGTGAAAGTTCCAAAATCAAAATGAGAAGGTGGAGGTGGAGACTGGAGTGAAACGTCACTGGGGTGACACCTTGGACACACCTTGGCCTCAGCTTTTGCCACCCCAGTGCAAATTTGCATCTCTTGTCAGTCTTTGACAGTGAAATTTGTCACTATGATTTGTTGTTATTGGAATGTCTCGATCTCTCTCTTATTTCACAAGTTCATCTGAGATGGTTTGAACATCTTTCCAAAGCTCTTAAAGGGAGCTGGGTTCTCTCAGTACAACACAGGGGGGGTGGAAAGGGTTAAGGCGAACAGGCAGTCTTCACTTTAATCTTCATAATGGAAGCTAAAGAGGACTAATGATACCTTCTCTCTCCTCCTCCCATGCCTCCCCCCATCCCTTTCTCCTTCCCTATTTCCACACCTCCATCCTTAACCCCCTGACCCTCCCTTCCTTACTGCTTCTCTGACTCTCTCTGTCTCTCTCTCTCTCTCTTAGTTTCTTTCTTCTCTAGTCATGCATCCCTCTTTTTCTGTCCTTCATCACTCCACCCTTCCCTCCATTCTTACCTCAATTCTCTGCTTTCTCCACCTTTTCATTAGCCTCCCTCCATCCCTTCTCTCTTCCGACACAGCCAGGCGTTACCACAGTGACAAATGGATCCTCGCACGCCAGTGTTGCTTTGTGTGTGCGTGTGTGTGTGTGTGTGTGTGTGTGTGTGTGTATTCGTGTATAGGGTGTGGATTTCCAGCTCAGCATTGTGGGTGCCGGTGTGGTACTCATTTGTTTTTTGTATCTGTATCTATTTGTGTGTCTACATGAGAACATGTATGGTTTGTGTGTGTGTGTGTGTGTGTGTGTGTGTGTGTGTGTGTGTGTGTGACCTGTGACAGTGACTGATAGCCAGTCGTGGTAAACGATGCAGAACTTTCTTTAATAGGAGATACAAGAGGTGGTTAAAAATCCTGCCTAATGGAGAAATATGACAGAGAGGGAGCATGGAGGGGGATGGAGGAAGATGAGGGTGTAGATAGGGAGAGAGAGAGAGAGAGAGAGAGAGAGAGAGAGAGAGAGAGAGAGAGAAATAGCTTATATAGAAACACTTGCGGAAAGATGCAGCAAAGGCAAGGATTGGATAGAGGAGAAAGCGAAAGAGATGGAGGACATGTGTTCTTGAATCAAATTTGTGTTTGATGCCAGAGAATCTTCAAAGTGGAGCTGTGACATCATTGGTCCAAAGTGAGCAGCAGAGTGAAAAATGTAAACACTAGATGGCAACATAATGAAGCTGTTTAAGCATTTTTTTTTGTTTGTTTTGTAATATTCATCCTCTGAGAACCACGACTCCATATGTATTTGTTTGTGCCAAAGCATCGATCAGCTGTTGAGAGTCACAGGGTATGTAAATGGTAAATTAACTGCTCAAAGCACTTTACAACACATGGCACATTCTCCCATTCACACACACTCATATGCTGATGGTACAGCCATGGGGAGCAATTTGAAGCTCAGTGCCCACACGCTTAGGAGCTAACCTTTCACCAACCTTCTGATCGGTCAACCAGCTCTACCTCCTGAGCCACAGGAGCTACACAGCTGTGAGGACTTGATCTGCTGGTGGCGTTAGATGAATGAAAGAAAGAAAGGAAGGAAGAAAGCTAAATAAAACTGCTGCTAACTGTGTCTGTGTGATGGTTGGTGTTGAGCAGGTAGTGTAGTGGGTTTATCAGAGTTTTTTTGTGAAAACACCTGTTGTTGAGAGAATCAAAGCCATACAGGTGTGGTCCAGACAATCTAAATAATTAGCATGAAGCTGCTATAAAGCTCCAGAGCTCAGGAGAACTGCAGAGCCAGGAGATCTACTCTTAATATATAAAAAAGTAATTATAGCCGCTTTAATGTAAAGTCTGAATAGAAATGAACCCCATTAGAAGCTCCTCACTGACTAAAGAAGCCATGGAGTCACATGACTGCCCACACCCTCCCCAGGCCGGCAGTGGGGTGAAGACCTCAGGGTGCTTTAAACACTATATGATGTGATGTACGTCCATGTCTAAAGACAAAAAAATGTCAACACTATTGACATTAATACTAAATATAATGTACTGCATAACAGGGTTGCAACTTTCTGTTTAGGACTGTGTATAAATATTCAGACTGTATGGTCTGTGTAGAGATGTGTGTCGTGCTGTCATTACAAACAGCACATTACATGCATAAACCTATGTCTCTTTGTGTGAGTCCGCCTGTATGTGTGTGTGTGCGTGTGTGTTGATGGATAGCCCTCATCATTGGCTCCCTCCCCTCGCCACCTTCAGTAACGAGGGGAGGGATGCAGAAGCAAGAGTGGAGGTGTGGTGGGGTAATAAGAGAGGAGGAGGCTGTGAGTCCTCCACTGTGAGCGTCATCAAACATTCTCACAACTGAAGGTCAGCACTTTAAGCTCCTAATCACACGTCCATTTCAAATCCACCAAATCACGCTGTCTGATTTAAACAGGCTTCTTCTGCACTTTTAAATATAAGCTAAATGCGGTAACAGATTTTGGCCACTTGAGGGCAGTGGAAGGTGTAAACACAAAACGTTAAATATGCTGGATGTGTAGCAGTTGCCTGGTTACACATTCAGCAAATATGGAGCAAAATTAGCATTAATTTGAAGTCACGTTCGTGTCCATCTGATTAGTGTAAATATATTCACTCTCCTTTTAGCTCGATTTTGGTCTCCACTAACTCCTGAGACAATATCCAGCTGCTAAACGCTCCTCTTTGATCAGCAGCTGGAAGATGTTCCAAAGCTCCACAGAGCTGAGGGGTACTGCAAAGTGCCAGTTCTCTGTGGTTTCATCACCACAAGTGACACCTTTCACATACAGTGCGATCCATTGTGATTCAGAGATATTGATCATGAATTTAATGTCTAATTAATGGAATACCAGAATGTTGCTCTATGTCTGTCATGGACATTAATGGCAGCCCCCACTGCCATAGCCATTAAATACACATGAACATCTCTGGCATATGTTGGTCATCTTCCCATCTGACCCTGCTGGCAGATCATGCAGGTTTACACTTAGAATTGCCTTGAAGAGGTTCAGATATGAGTGTCTTGGAAACTTCTTTAAACTAAGAGGCTCTGACCTCTTTATCTCTAATGTTTCTTGCCTTTTTTCTATCACTTGTACAAGATGCATTTTACCAAAATGACCACAAGATGGCACTGCTTGACCAGAGCATGTACACAGCACATCCTAGTGCTTTACAAACCCAGCAGGCTGAAAACATGAAGGGTAAACTGTGATACTTAGGAGACTACATCTGGTTGATTTGAATTTCTTTGTTTGGTTCTTTCTTTTTCTCATCATCAGCCCATTGAAGCTGTCTTTTTCAATGTCTGTGTGTCCACATTATCAGAAGAAGTACAGTTATTTGAATAGAGATTTGACTATTGTGCTGAGTGGTTTGGAGCAGAGATGGGGGGTCACCTAGCTGCAACTGATACAGTGGTACCCTCAGGTGATGTACTTCAATACACCACAGAGATTAGAATGCCTCTATGGCTAAACTGTGCGGTTCAGTGATGGTCAGCGTATGAACTGAACTGCTGTCGGTACAGCAGCACTATCTGCGATTGCATGTTCCTTTGTGGGGATATCTTGTGTGCATCTGTAAATCCTTTTCCAGCCTAATTTTAATACAGGAAATCAAAGACAAAAGAGCAAAGAGCAGCCCACTCTCCCTCGTGAAAAACAGTGACGAAGTGATGAGGACATATGGATTAGGATCACAGTAGTGCTATTGTTCCTGATTTGCATGAAGCACTGCTGACAGGAAATAATACAGTTTTCTATTAGCATGTTCATCAGCTTCACCTCCAGCCAAGGAAACACCTCTGATCACTGCAGTGAGTTAGTGCTGTACTTCCATAAAGTTGGGGAGGTCACAAGGTTCAAAATCGAATCAACAGAGGTCGAGATAACCCTGACTTTTAGTTTCTAACAAAGGTCGAGCTCCAAATACACTGGGTCCAACATTCTTTCCAGCAGAGCCTCCATGCCTGGTAAATGCCCACATCTTTCAAGCTCAGTGTGTAGTGTAAGCTCTCTGTCTGTTGTCAGCATTGGTTCCTCAGAGAACTCATATCACTGATATCACAAGCGGAGTAGTGCTCCTCATGAGGTGTAAACTGACTCTGATGTGTAATATCAGCGTCCCATTAAGATTTCAGACTCAGTATTCCAACATTATTACTTGTAGTTGTGTTCAGTAATCGTGTGTAGAGTAATCACTCCTGTCATACCATCCACTATACATATATCCTGATCAACATATCATAAATAACTGATGACCTCTGGCGCCTTCCCAGTGGATGCTGCAGGTTGTTTGGTCTGGTGTTCACAGCCAGGCAGCTGATGTTCTTTGTTCCTGGTGTTCTTTCAGTCTTCAGCGCAGTCGATGCAGTTTCACTGATGTATTGTTCCTCACAGCTGTTGCGTGTGATGTTATGGTGATGTCATACACCACTCCAGTCCTCGTTACAGGGAGGTCCTGTCTTTAGGAACAGAGACCTGAAGGTGATGCATAGTTTGTGATTAGCACTGACTGATATTAAAGGTATTTGACACATGACCCTTATTCAAGACAGGGTCTCAGGATTAGGTGAAAGTGCAGGAGCTCTTATATTTGAGTTCAGATTGTGCTGGAGGCAGGGCGGCAAATAACCTGACAAATGTGCAGTTTATCAGATTACAAATCTGCCATGTAAATACTACACTGTTGGTACACACTTGATGCCTTTGGGGCCTTTGAGGGTCTTTACCCAGTTGCTAATCCTTGTTAACAGTTCACATCAGTTCACTGTTGACCACGACATTTAAGCTGACACTCAGTATAAAGCTCCATAAAGCTGAGAGTGCTGCTGGCAGCTGATAGTTCTCTGTATAGTCATAACTATAAGCGACACCTTTCACATTGGCACATTGTTTTCAGACTTTTTTGATTTTGTCATATTTCATCATGGCTATCACACATCTCTTTCTTTTGTATTGTGGCTTGCAGAGCGTGAGAGTTTAGAGCAGTGGCAGACTGTCACATGCCACGCACTGCCAAGAGTCTGCAGGTGTATGACGTCAATTGATTTCTTCAATTAGGTCCGCCTCCACGAATCACCATAACGTTGCAAAACTCCACATTTCATGGTTAACTCCACACTCATGAGTCCACAGTTCAGTGTTGCTGAAGGATGACGAGCATTTCAAACCTGTTCAGTGTGTTTTGCCAGGTAGACTTGTGGTGGTTCCACCTTCCTGTATAAAGCGCAGGTGTAATAATCACTATGTGCAGGGAAATACATAAAACTGGCTGAAGAAATATTAACTTTAATGATAAAGACGAGTCATAAATGCAGCATGAAATTAAAATAATCTCAAAAACTCCAGTGAGTCATCTTTCCGTGAGTGTGTGTCGGGTTTCTGAGTGTCTATATATACGTATACATATGTTTACTGTTGTGAATGAACATAGACAGAAACACAAATTAAAAACAAACACTCCCCTGATGTAAAGATATGAAGCCACTGTGTGTGTGTGTGTGTGTGTGTGTGTGTGTGTGTGTGTGTGTGTGTGTGTGTTTGTAGTTTTTGTGGCCATGCTGAAGATTATAACTTGGTTACTTATTAGCTCCTGTCCTACTTCCTGAAGCAGTCACAGCAGATATGAATACATGCAGCACAGAGGGCAGCTTATTCAGTGGCACAGTCATTCATTTACAGCTGGAAAATCCCGTGTGGAACCCATTTAGCAAAGCATTGGGACTAAGAATACATCTACATTAAGCTCTCTAAATTTTAAAAGTGTGCATTCCTGTGAAAAGAAACATTGCTTCTTCTTCTTCTTCTTCTTCTTCTTTTTTCAGCTGGCAAATGATAAAACTGCATCACAGCCAACATCTGGCCTGCTGACCAAATCAGTATTTCATGCTCGTCTGATGGCATTAACACAAATAAGGGTTCATGATAACTGCTGTGCCGTATGATGGGTTTTTGAAATCCATGATGATAGAGAAAGTGTCAGCCTGCTCTCTGATCAGCTATAATGTGTTTTAATGCAGTTAAATTCACAACAACTTAACATGTATGAAGTAGTTTAAATTAAATATGAGGCCCATAAGCACCACAAGTTGACCAGCAGGCATTCCCAAAGCTGCTGCACTGCTGATAAAACCAAAAAAGATTCTGTTCATCTGTCCAAATCAACATAAATCCAGGATAAGGACAACAGCTCTGCAGTGTATTCAGCTATACAGAGAAAGTTAAAGGTGACTACATTCATCTGTGACTCCAAATATACTTCCTGAACCAGATTACATTGTCTCAGCAGCGCCTGCTAACAACCATCTTCAGCACCATGGCAACTTTCTATTGACACCTCTACAAACCAGCCTGAACGCCTTAGCAAGCAGCTGCTTTGAAAATGTGAGTGCTTGTCCAACGATCTCCAGCGACTGCTTCTGAGCCAGCAAGAAAACACAACTTCCTTCAGAAAATGTAGCTTTTTCTAGTGCCAGTACGGTGCATCTGGTCCACCGTATGACGTCTGTGGCATAGAATGAAAGCACAGTAACAAATCAAACTAAGGTGCAAACATGTCAAGACACAGATGAATATCAGTTGACATGCTTGAGTTATTTTAGCTCTGACTTATTATCTATAATAAGACCTCTTATCTATAATAAGTTAGATAACCTCGTTAATGTATTGATATGACTTCTGAAAATATGAAACTGTGTCATTGTGGTGATAAGTTATCTGAGAGTATGTGAGCATGCTGAATGAAAATTATTAACAGGTTGGGATCAGTGTTTATCTGCTGTAGCAACTGTCAAAGTTTCATTACAAGCCGTGCAGCGGCACTTTGAACAGGCGGGCTGGGGCTAGTTAAAGGTTAGGAAATGAACTGTAATCAGCTGTGAGTTCGGCAAAAGCCCTCACAACTACAGTAAGGTTATGTATTGTGTGTCAGTGGGAGGGGTCAACCACAGCACCTGTAACTCAGCACCCGGGAGACGACAGACAGAGGAGTGAATGTGGACAGGACAGACGGAGGAAATATGTGAGGATGCACCACAATAACAAAGCAGGGGGACGGTAACCGTGCTGTGGACTACCAGCAGGTCATCTCAGCTAAATCTAGAGCTTTACGTGACTTGCTATTGCCATCTTCAGGAGAGGATTCCAAGATATTTACTTTTTTTTTTTTTTTTTTTTTTTACCTGATTCTCCTTCAAACATACTCACCTCACCGCACCCTGAAAGTGCCAGATGTAGCTTCACCTCTACCTGTGCTTTCAGTGTAGTTGTGGTTCAAGACATTGGAATATGGAATCTCTTCTGTGAAGAAAGAGGCATTAAAAACTGTCAGGTGATACTTAAGTTTCAGTTTTCCTGCCACTTTGCTGAAGCAGCTTATTATTAACTGTCCCCCACAGAAGCACAGTGTGTCTGTAGCGTGTAAATACTTTTCTCATCTCTGAATATCTCAAGTGCAGTTTCACAAAGTGGTTTTATTGTGGCTGCAAACAAAAACTGAATTCGGGAATTACACAAGTTTTGGAGTGAGGAGACTGGAAATTGATCGTGAAGCCTGCTGAAGACAACCACATCTGGAAAGAGATAACTTCCATTTCACACAGGTGAGTCTATAGCATTGCAAATCCAGTGGAAAGTGACATTTAAGTACCTTTACATTCACTGTTCTTCGCTGTTTCTGCACTTAGTTACGTATATTTTACATGAGTATTTCCACTTTTGCTACTTGATAATCTAATCCACACTTCTTGATTTTATTTATTGAACACATTAAAGAAGTAAAATTACACAGTCTTTCACAAAAACCACAGACTAGATTATGAATGAATCACGTCACAACACCTCAGTTTAATCTGGTGACCCTTTAGAGGGACGGACCCTGAGGTTGGGAACTGCTGGACTTAATTTAACCAGGTCCAACTCAGGCAGCTATGACAGTAAAATGCTGCTTGCATAATGATGTTTCTATTATATTCTATTAACAATATAGACTCTTCAGCAGGCTTGATATATGATGTGATTAAATACATTTACTTCAGCTGGATTTTGAATATAGAACCTTTACTTGTAAATGTGTACTTTCCCATTGTTGTATTTGTACTTTTGTAAGTCTACATGAACCACATACAAGCCAACACTAACAGTTTTGGGGGTTTTTTTGCACACACACAACTTCAAAAATATTAAGTCATATTTCAGGATGAGGAAAATAAAGTGTGACTATTTTGTCATTTTCTCAAATCCACCACACAGTTTCAGTTCCACCCGTTGGTGCAGTGTGGATAGATTCACTGGGTGTTGTTTGGGACAGGTATCATATCAACTTGGCTGTACAATAGAGGATAAGTGCTCTCCTTTGGCAACACATCAAATGCTTCATTCACTGGTCACGAAGGCTGTTGTGAGTCTTTTCTGTAATCCTGAGGCAGAAAGAGTGCCCTTATAGCTACATTGTAATTAATTATGCTTGAAGTGTATGTGCGCAATCCCTGACTGCAGTATGTGTTCATTCAAGCAGCAGCGAGGAGCCACTCCCCATTGTTATCTAACTGATCCCCCATCAGTGAGAGGCTGAAGCAGACGAGCACTCTGTCGGCCTGATTTGCTTCTTCTGATCACTCACATTTGACTCTCCACCTGAAGGGCTTTTGTTGTTTTGTTGATGCTGCGGTCCATAATGTTCTGGATGTTGTTTTTCTACTGGCTCTCCACTTCAGACCACGTGTTTGTTTGGTTTCTGATCCACCGTCTCTCCCAGGACACAGTTCAAAGAATCGCCGTCATGTCTGGCCTCCCAGAGGGAGGGATGGTGGAACAGGAAATGATGAAATGCAGAACATGAAAGGTTACTAATTACCAGGCCTCTCACCTTTTATGTGATTTTTTTTAATGAATTATCAAGACATTATTTCTTGATTATTTCTTAACAATTTGTCACACTACCTTCGATTGTAACACTGAGCAGGCAACATGATCAAAACTGGCTTTGGGGCCTCTTGTAAAATGACTTCTGCTGGGTTGATGGTTAATCAGTCCTTCAGTCTGTCTGTCAGTTTCATTCAGAGCAAGACGCAGGTCCGATCACCTTTACTGTTGTCTGCTTTCCACCCCAGGATCCCCACGATGTCAATGTTCAATATCAACACTTTTTCTGGTGGTATGGGGCAGATATTGATAGTAGAAGAGAGAGGATGGAAGAACTTTTGATAGATAGATAGATAGATAGATAGATAGATAGATAGATAGATAGATAGATAGATAGATAGATAGATAGATAGATAGATAGATACTTTATTGATCCCCAAGGAAAATTCACAAAACTTTTAAACTTATTGAATGAAATGAGGTTCACAGCCCAGTACAGAGCAGAGAAAGAAGTCGGCCTGGCCTAGTGTGTTAGCTACTCGCCAGCTACAGTATCTCAATATGACCAAATACTGCGGGGCTATTTGATGACATAATGACAGTGATTGTGTGTTGTGTACAGATCTGAGAGCAGTGCAGTGTGCAGGAATATTGTATCCTCCATAGTGCATGAACGGGACTGCAGAGGTTTTGTCTTAATACTCTGATAAAGACATTTACATCTCTCTAAAGGAAAACATTTAATTTTATCAGTGTTATGAATGCATATGCAAATTACTTTATGGCTGGCTTTCCACATGGTAAGAGGTTAGAGTCCTGCTTAAGTGCCTTCGAGCAGGGCACTGAATGCCAAGCAGGTTCAGATTCTAAATGTAGAATCTGGCCTTCACACAGGGAGTGGACAGCAGAAAGTGGTTTGCTGTTGAGTGGGAATGCAGTGTGGCTCTATGTGACAGCTTTGATCATCTTCACACACGTCCATGGTCATGTTTACTGCTGTAAACATGCAAACATGCAAAACCCTGAATACGTAACATGTGAGACACAGTTGGTCAGTTTCATTTTCATGAAGTGGATGCAACACGTTTGGTCCAGTGCTCTCCTGCCTGCCAGGCATAACAACCTTTGAACACTCCCTCCCATGTCTGATCTCTCTCGCTCTCTCTCTCTCTCTCTCACACACACACACACACACACACACACACACACACACACACATCTAAGCCTAACCCTAGTTTTCACTGTAAAATGTAACAATTTTATGAGGACATGGCTTTTGTCCCACAATGTGACTGATTTATTTCCCCTCAACCTGAGTGTTCACACACACACACACACACACACACACACACACACACACACACACACACAGATTAAACACAGCGGCAGGTAACACAGTCACCACACCCAGACAACTGTACCAAAGGTGTCCTTAGACTCTGTTTTGAAATAGAAATCTTTATTGATTATTTGTTTTACATTTATACAATACCACTGTGTTTCCAGCTCCATCCAGTTCATTAAATCTTATGTATTCCCTCACTTAACCATTCAGGCTCTGGTAGCTCTTCTCTGGGAACGTCCTGTGAAGTGGAAGAAGTGTTTTATGTTTTACTTGACTTAAAACCATCCCAGAGAGATAAATACAACATTAAGTGCAGCATCCCAACAGGGGGCACCATACTGAAGCCATGGCACTTTGAAAAATCATTGCTCTGTTGATTTAAGTAAGCAACATATTAGCACAACTGAGAGTCTGCAGCATAAAAGTAGCTCTGTTTTGATGTAAATGCTGACATCATCATGCATCGTGTTAAGAATTAGCATAGACCACAAAATAAAGCTGAGGCTCTCGTGAATGTCATTAGAGGTATTTTGCTAAAGTAATCAACCAAAGTATCAAACAAAATGACATCTTGACCCAATGATGGTGCTTGAGGAAAAGTCAGAGGATCATCAAAGTCATTAGGATTCATTATCTTGGCTCCCTTAATATCTGTACCAATTTCATGGCAATCTATCTATGCTTTAGTTGTTGCAATATTTTATTAAAGAACAAGTTCATGGTGGTGAATGAAGGGATTCATCCTCTGTGGACGATGAATGGCACACAGTGTTGTTGTTAGCCATGCTAAAGAATAGCATGCAGCGATCCCACCAGTTGATTCTGACTGTGCAGGTGTACTCAGTCCTCAGAAGACCACAAAAGGAACTGTGACTCTTAAAAGTGCTGTTTTCAAAATGTTCTTTTCAGTTCAGTTGGGGTTGGTTTTCTGCACCACAACCAACAAAATGGCTGCTCCCCCACACACCCTCTCACTGAAAGCCAGTCAAACACAGCGCGTCTGGGAAGTCAATACTCGCTGTCACTTCAAAGTCGCATAGAATCTACATGAAAAGGGACAAAGGGAGGCAAACAATAATCAGTTAGCCGAGCGGTTCATGCCAGGTCTCCGTGAAATAGAGAAAAAGAGCGCGACAGAGAATGAGAGAAGAAAAGAAACAATAAAACAATGTGGTTTAGTTTCTGTTTGCTCAGCTGCTATAAAAACTTGCCAGAAGGCAATTAAGCAAGCAGGTTGCTGACCTACAGCCAGTTTGCATGCCAGCTAGGAAAGATAACTGAAGTTGATCTTTTTAATGGCGTAATAATGGAACAGTAAAATAAAGTGCAAGTTGATTTCCAAAAGAGGTCACATTTTAGTGTTGGTGGATCATTTCCACCATTCTGACTTCTGATTGTTGATAACTGATAACGTTAATGGCCTAGAAGTGAACATGCATCCATGTTAGGTACCTGCACACTATGCACATACTTAAGGGTAGTTTTGGTCTGTGTTTGACCCCTTCAGTATCTGTGTCTGTGTCCCAACTTGTGTGAAACGTTGGTGCATCAAATTCAGAATAATATATATTTACAAAAATCAATGAAGCTGATGAGATTAAACATTAAATATATTGTCTCTGTGCTGTTTTATTGGCAAATGATCACATTCTGTTTTATGTTTTACACAGCAGTCTCATCTTTTGTTGGAATCAGGGTTTGTACGAAATTTCACAATATTTTACAGCCCCTTTAAGTACACACGCCCTTTTGTTACACAGATACACGCATGCACAGTCAGCCCAGTGCTGGTTTTCAAACTAAAATTGTGCACATTCACAAGTGGAAGAGGCACAGTCTGTCCTTACTGTTGCCATGTTGCCATTGTACGTCACAGAGTTTGTTTTATTCCACTTGCTACTCCCTTTTTCTCTTTAAAAATATGTTGTCAGTGTATTGGTGGGGGCAGGAGAGGAAGTGACTTTGACTTTGTGTTCACTCCCTGGTTCAACATGACAATGCCCCTGTGCACGAAGCCAGCTCCATAAAGAAATGGGTTTGGCTCTGGCCTCAGTGCCATCCAGCACCTTTGGGGTTAACTGGAACGCAGACTGTGATTCAGACCTTATCACCCAACATCGGTGTTGGACCTCACTCGTGCTTTTACGTCTGCTAGTGTCACTGTGATCCTTGTGGATAAGATTATTAGATAGATAGTGTCTTTTTCATTGGCTGATCATCTTGCAGAAGCTGAATGAACAGCCATGAAAGATCAGCTCTGTATAATGTGATCTCACACACATACTGTACATACATAATGCACATGCACCAACATATCCATTAGACTGACCTTTTGTCTGTTTTTGTTCTCTCTAACACACACACACACACACACACACACACACACACACACACACACACAAACACACTGATGAGACACACTGAGGCACACATGGTAACCTGAGTATGTGTGCATCCACAGCATATGGAGACTATTGAATTACACTGAAATATTAACAGTGTCATGGGTGGATAGATAGGTGCCCACACACACATTATAACAAACACAGAAATAAGATACTCATATAAAGACAGGTGCAGCTACTTATATGCAGTGTTTGTGTGTTGCAGGTGATTCTTTCTATAATCCCAACAATTGAACAGTCTTCTGTTTTCTCTTACCCAGCCTACTTCTTTTATTCTAACCTTTTCATTGTTGTCCCTTTTTCCCTGTCCTCAGCGCTGCACCCACCCCATCTTTCATCCATCATGGCAGAGCCATCTCCAGGCTGGTGGAAACTGACTTTCCTGAGGAGAAAAAAATCCCAACCCAAGGTTCTGTATGAAATCCCTGCTGAGTTTGTTTCCAACGCCGCCACTGGCCAGCACGGATCCGGCACAGTCTCCGGACCTGCATCCCACCCAGAGGACATGGTGCACGACCCTCAGCTGGACGCTCGACTGGAGAGGATCGTGGATAGAACAACAGCCAGCAGGGGGCGTCACGTTAAAGTGTCTCACTCTGGGAGGTTTAAGGAGAAGAAGAAAGTGCGAGCCACTCTGGCGGAGAACCCAGAGATGTTTGCAGGAGGTGATCCCACGAGGGATGAGAACCAGAGGGCTGGGACATTCAAATATTCTGAAAACGAATAGTAATGCACACTCATAAGGAAATAACTACATCATCACATAAAGACTTAAACAGTCAATCACAGGTGCATACATACAGTAGGGATAGTTTAGAATGTGGCTTTAACCCTTAATATCTTCTTTGTTGGACAGCACATTTTAAAATTCAAACACTCATCAGAATAAATGAAATTTAAACACTAACTTGTGAATTTTTTATTTTTATTATTATTATTTTAAGTGTCTAGTTTTTATTTCAATAGAAAAGTTTGAGGTTTTCCCATTCACTTCAGTACAAGAAGCATCTAGTGGCCACTGGAGGAACTGCATGTCGAGACACTGGTTTCACCCGCTTCATCCACCTGCTGATAATAGGACAGCGCTGTTTGAGGGGATTGATCCAACAACCTTTTATGTACAAGATCTTCACCAGCTAATCCACTGTGCTGTCTAGACGCACTGGGATCAAACCTGTGACCTTTAACTCACTGGATGGATGATTTCATTAGCAGACCAACCCAGCAGTGTATGACCACTGTGGCTGGACCTTTGGACCTCATGCGAGATTGTGGCAGCAATGTAGACTCGAACTCAGGGTCGGTATCCAATAATATGCCTTGGAAGGCTTGGTGTAATTTCCAAAAAGAATTTGTCGACCTTTGAAAAGGACACACAAACAAAAATCAACCTGAAAATGTTAAAATGGTACAGCAAAGGGTTGCAGGTAACCTCTCTTGACTCTAGACTGGAGACTGATCATAAGATTCAGGTACTTTTTTTTTTTTAGGACATACCTTTAACCAATCAGATTGGTTGATTTATTTTTGTGGTAAATGTGTGATAATGTTTTCTTTAAGTCAGTGTCAGACAGTCTTTGTGATGAATTTGATGTGAAGAAAAGTCATTTTTTTGTAAATATTTTTGGATGATTTAAGCACGTTACCAGCTTCTATGAAGAAACACTCCTTCAAATGACTCAAAGATGTTCAGCACGAGTTCAAAGATTTATTTCTTCAAAGGCCACACACAATGAGATATTTTCTCATTTAACTCTTGTGGTATATTTTTCCTTTCCGTTGAGATGTTGAGGTACTTACCACTGAAATGTCTCCAGCAACTCCAGCACAGAGGACAGTTCTGCTGCTGTTTGGATAAACTGTGTGAACTCACTGTCCTGTAAGCGACCAAGCTGACTTGAAGTTAACGAGTGTGTTATTTCAAAGAGCTCTTCAATAACACAGTGTTGAGGCCTTGCGCATAAACAGTTGAAAGACGCTCAGGGAGCTACTGTGACCGACTAGTGGTAGCGTATTCCAGCTGCTTAGCTGTTAGCACGCTAGCAGCAGTACACCTACAAGCCGTCATGATGTTACCAAGCTTCTGGAAGCAAATACTTCACAGACATTTGGGTGAATGTCTCTGCTTTGTAACAAAGAGACAATGTTTTGTGATAATTACACTGAAAATTTAATCTGGAATATGCAACAAACGTGGAGCATGGTAGTATTCTAGCATAGAAAAACACGGCACCATGAGCAGGAGGGAGGGGGGGTTGATGAGGCCCGAGCAGCTCATTTTCACACCAACCATGCCTCATGTATCTATAGGTCTTAAAATTATCTTTTCATTTTTCAACAGCTTTTTATCTTTTAAACCTGATAATCCAGGTTGAATATTGATGCTTCATTATGTTTTACCTTTCAAAATAAAAACAGTATCACCCTGTCACTCTCATGTTGGCTGGAATATTAGCTGGGATACTAATTTATCCTGTTTCTAATCAGGGCAATGTCCATGTCTTGTAATGACACTTGACATCCAGGTATGAATATCTAGCAAAACTTGTCCTTGCTTGATCAGTCCAACTGTGGAAGCTGTGGATCTTTCTATCAATGAGTGTTTACAGACATGTCTGGTACAGAAAATGACTTGCAGCCTGTTTTGGCCATAATTAACATATGAGCAGAAACATCTGTCTGCACACCCTCTAGGCTTGCATGGATTTGCAGTAGAGGACAAACACACTGCATGTGTAGAGTATGAGTACATGAAAACAGCCAACCTGTACAATTATTACCAGTAAATCACAGTAGAGCAGCATTGTTCTACCCAGAAACCTCATATTCAACAGATTGAAGGTGCTCACTCAGACACTCCTCTGCTCTGGTTTCTGTGTTTAAGTGTGGCTCGCAGGCGTGTTTTCTGGATAGATGTCGCTCTCTAATCAACAGATAAACTTCAGACTGTCACTTTCAGTTTTGATTCTGGGTGAAATGAATGTAAAAATGTTGACACTCTACTCCTCTCCAGTGCTTAAGGGCTCTCACAGCTGCTGTAATCATTTCAGCTTGATATGTTAATGCTGCAAAACCTGGGATACATGTTAGAAATACTTTTTGTATAAATAAAAATGTGTCTGATTATAAATGGAAAGTTATTTGTTATTGCATTTTTTTTATTATTTATTTATTTATCTACGCCAAGTGTGACAGCTATCAGCACCGCAAACATGACAGAATGTTCATTATCTGCAGTGGCTATGGTCAGTTCAAACCACAAGGGGGCGGCCTCGCTCCATCTAAAAACCTCATCGAGCCCAAAACCAGTCATCTTTATGAAAACATGATAATGCCCTCTAGTGGTCAGAGGCAATATTACACATACACTATGATAAATACGGAGCGCACATCCCAGATACTACACAGCAATATACTGTTTACTGCTTTATTTTAGAGCAAAATTCATGATATCATAGTAACATTTCAGCTTAAAGAGTTTACTGAAGGCACAAAATAACATTACTCAGACATTAAATGAGAGGTTTCACTTTCACTGATGCTCAGTTTTGAAGCATAGTGAAACCAGTGTTATACCTCGTGGATTTTGTAATATACTTTGTAATCCAGCAGTATTTTAATGTTGAAAAATGTAATATAAACAACCATTACTGACACTGAGTTACTGGGATTTGGAGCTGCAATATAATTACTGAATTCTAAATTGTAATCCATTACACTACATGGAACTGGAAGAAAAGAAAAAAAAAACACAATCACATATGACACTGAAGTTAAAGCTGACTGTGACCTTTGCTGAACAAGCAGACACTGTGGCTATAAGTTGTATCCTACAACTGCTTCTTATAGCAGTTATAGATGGTTCATTATATTTCCCAGGATCCTCTTGAGTCAGTTGCTCCGTAACAATAGAATAACTATAGTATAAATAGAGAAGAGTCACAAAGTCAGCAAACTAACTCAGCAAGGTCAGTTACACAGAAATATCTATGTACAGCTAACATCTCGTTGTACTACCCTAAACAGCAGAGACCAGCTGGATCTTGATCGTGGTTCTGACAGCAGGTTGACACCAGTGTTGATGAATGTCACAAACACATACAGAGCAGCCAGATGGACAAACCAGAACACCTCGTCCTGGTACAGCCCACACTCCTCTTTAAAGATCTGTGTGAACACCCCTGAGTACACCGAGGCTGTCCTGATATCAATGCCACACTCCAGCAGGTCTGATTCATAGAAGATCAAGTTGCCTCTCTGTAAATACTCAGAAGTCAGTCTGCTCAAATCCTTTAAAGGTTTGGATGATTACTGTAGAAAAACATACTCAGACAGGTAACACAGTGATTCGATATATGCTTTAATGTTTAATGACAAATAGGAACAATGGGTTTGGCTCATATAATGCTAGCGAATGCAAGCTTGGTTGGAGTTGTTGGAGGTTTAACTTCCCCAAAACATATGTAAAGATATGCCCTTTGCCTTTGGAAGTGTTGTATGGTTACCGGTGTAATTAGTACGCTCGTTTGCCAGGCATGCTGATGTTTTCAGCACACAAACACAGGGATTCATCCGTCCTTTACACTTTGCTCTTTGTTTTTGGTTGTGGATAGGTGATTAAAAAACAGACACCGCCCTCCACCTCTTTATATATCAACTATTGCTCTTATTAAAGCCAGTACAGCATGCAGAGAAATCCAAAGCTTGACAGGCGTGACATAGTTACAGCTGCTAAGCCATGACTGGATGACTGCTGCTCAGGGGCGAATTGAGATTTTGAATCAGTATTGGAGTGTGCTGGATTTGCTATAGATCTGACTTACGGTCAGAGTAAAGTGGTTGAGCCTGTGACCAAACCTTAATGTCTATCTGCACATTCATGTATACACATGTTCATGTGAAGAGTGTAGCTGTTGTAGGATTTTTGTGTTAAGGGTAAGGGTTAGGGCGATTACACTGGAAAAAACACTGGAAATATGATGTTTAACTTTGAATCATGTTATAAGTTGAAGTGAGCCTGAGTGATCACAGCCCATAAAGCCACAAAAGTTGTAAAATGTAGCAGCTGCACTATCCCTCTCCCTGCCACGTGTGGACTGAAGAGCTCCACCGGCCATCTTTAAAATGCTAAGCAGAAGCTATCCGCCACGGGTAGAACTGAAACGTCCTTGACCGCTCAGAGATAGGAACCTAGCGGTGGCACAGGTGCATCTAGTAGGATTTTAGAAAGAATGGGTTGTGGTGTCTCAGAATAGGAGGAGGCCGAGTCAGCAATTTTTTTGAAGTATATGAAGAGCTGTAAAAAATAGAAATAGAGCTTAGGTAGAGGGCTTTTGAGTGTTTTTGCAGGACCCGGGGATCCACTTCACTGTTAGTTCAAACCATCTTTGCTTCAAATAAACATCCTCACATCAGACTTTAAAAACCTTGTGCAGCCTATTTCTTAAAAACCTTCATGAAGACACCAATAATCGAACAGAAGTATTTTTGAACCACATGTCGGACACAGCTGCCTGACCATTTCAGGCCCAAAGGCAGTTTTGTGAGCCAACATAGCACTGATATAATATGCTTCTTTTCAACTATTTGGACATTTCACACACCATAAATAAGGAGGTCAGATCAGCTTCAGAGTGACCAGTGGTAGTATTTGACCTCTCTTGGTGGATCCTGTGGAGAAAACATGAACTAGAAATTGATCCACAGACATCAACACACTCACACACACACACACACACACACACACACACACACACACACACATTGTTGTTCTGTAAGCGGAAACTCAGCTGTCAGACAAAGTCAACTGAGCATGAGAGTCTAATTTAAAGTCTTGCCTTTGCCTCCAGCAGAGCAGTGCCCCTGTTTGAAGCCAGGCACAGTCTCACAGAGCTCTCACATCTAACAGACACACAGCTGGGTTGAGGGGAGTCTGGCCTTCAACAGAGAACACAGATCCTTTTTCACTCTGATTAATGGTGAGGTTTAATCATTTCACATCTCAGCTCTGAAATGGAAAACAGCCGTAAAGAGTCAAAAATCCTCTTAGCTTGGGTCTGGCTGTCATGTCCTACAGAGACAGAGTTTAGAAGATTCATCATGCATGAAATTTTGTAAAACAGTCTGTCGAGATCCTTCCTGGCAGGCTCCTCTTTAGAAGGGTGTGTTCAAATATGTATATTAGTATATTAGAGTGTGTATCTGTATATGTACAGTACGCATTAGTGACGCATGCTGTATCTATGATATACATGAGCGATCACATCATAATCCCGTCTTTCAAGCAAAGGTCTGCTATGTTTCAAAGCATTTCAACTCAGCAGCAACACAGATGTCAACTAGACAAAGACAGTCAGCATAATAATAATCCCCTGGTGGCAATGATCGGTCTCCATCATATCACTGATTCAGCATAAGTGCAATGAGTTACATTCATTTCCTGAATACTTACCATGGTCTTAACCACAACTCCAACCACAACAGGCCTGAGCCCAGTTAACCAGTGGCTGGAGCTGATGTCTTGTTGCATTTGTGTGTTTTATATAAATGATGTAAGCAAGATTTTTGGAATAATCCTAAAAGTGAAATGTGGAAGTTATCATTCTGCTGATTTAATGTAATAGCTGTTGTTGACTGAACTGACCATCTGTCTTCACTACAATCACCAAGTCTAAGTTGTCTGGCTCATTTGAGCTTTTTTGTTCAGTTGAATTCAAAAGAAAGTGCAGGGTTTATTAGGTTAAACGCTCAGAAACTACCTCTCTGTCGTCCACAGTGAGCTGAGCAGAGCCTCAGCACAGAGCGGGAGAAACCTGTTTCGAAACCAACCTCAAGGGATCTGAGCGGGTAAAAGTTCACATTAAGTTCCTAAAACTGTTTCAAAAGTAAAGCTTTGAGAAAACAGGAAGTTGTGGTTGAAAGACAGTCGGTGGAAAAACGGCAGTAAGCGCACAGCTGTAGAGTTTGGAAATGTTATTTGTGGTTTAAATTATTTGAACAGAAGTGCAAAGAGAGGAATGGAAACAAGAAAGAAGCTACATTTCACTTCCTGAAATGAACTGACTCTTTTTATTGACTTTATTAAACAGAAAATGCAGCTGTCATACATAGAAATGAAGAAGTAGCATGTTCACAGCTGTTACATATGCTGTGCGGCTGCTTTACATCATTCAAAACACCGCAGTGGACGGCGTGTATCTATTATTTTGTTGCGTGTTACAGTATAGAACCAACTTGGGAGTATTGTTGTATTTTATTCAAACAGTATCTCAAATGAAGAAGACACTTAGTCTCATTGGCTTTATAGTCTCTATAGGAAAAATCATTTACAATGCTGAAACATTAATGATGTCTGCACAAACAAGTTATCTCATGTATGAGGTCAGTATGTAAGTGACTGCCTTTATTTTCATGACTACAACAGGTCTGAACAATGTCATTTTACAATATCATATCCGTACCTGTGCTTAAGTAGTTCACTGAGAGGACGAGGATGCAGACATGTTTTGTGAAACTGTGTCACCTGGTGGATGTAAGGAGGTACGCCCTCCCACTGATGAACCTCAGCCGGTTTGTGTGGTTCAGTTCTGCTTTGCTCTGTGCATTCAGGCTGAATATGAACATCTGTTATGCTTCTGTGCATTTCACAGCACAATAAAACTGCTTTAAATATTGGAAAAGGCTGCATCCAATGTTGGATTTTATAATCCCTCTTATATATCAGGGGTAAATCAAAGATTCTATCAGCCTTTTTACGACAAGCGAGGCTGCTTCAAATGCTTCGCTGCTGCTGGGATGACCACCTACAGAACCTGGCCCTGTGTTTTTATCTTCCAGTCAGCCTTTCTTGTCCTTATTTTGTATTTGCTTGAGACTGCTGTTAGTCTACCAACATTATTATTTTGATGATCTCTTTCACCAGAAGATGTAATCATATTGTCTCTCTGTTCTGCATTGATTCTCAGTTAGACTTCACACTGATTATAAAACTTCACGGCTGTATATGAAGGCCGTGCATGGCCTTGGTTTTCATACATTATGGATCTTATGTAGTGGTGGTTGTCACCTACAGATGGCGCCCTGCTGGCTGCTCATTTCGGTGGGATGAGACCTTTGGGTCAGGGCTCAAGACTGGCTCAGACACACAAAAGCTGCCATTTAAATCTTGTCAGTATCACCGCTTTGATAATGTTTTATTGCCCCTTTTTCATCATCAGTATTTCCTCATTAATGCACTTTGTACCTTTGTTAGCAAGACAGGTTTAAAACACAACGTCATTTCTATAAAAGCCACACACAAAGACCACAAAGAGGCAGGAGGGTCCATTTTCTCATCTTTTAATAACACATTCATATCTATGCTCTGTTTTGTTTACAAGGAGTTTAAAACAAGTGTTGATGAGGACTAAAGGAATCAGGCAGGCAGAGGGTGAAAGTCCATATACTGTAAAGACCAAAGGCGCCATCTAGTGGAAGGAGGAAGACTCAACCCTTCTCACGCTCATCTCAGCATCTGGGACAAGAGGATGATGTCTCATCATGGCTGCACAATCAAAGCACACGGAGAGCTTCGTTTTCAGGTTTGGAGGCTGAGCCCAGATCAGATTAGTCTCGATTTATCCAGCTCAGAGAGGCATGAGAAGGAAAATGAAGAGAGAAATGATACAGGGGCCTTCCTCCTTCCACCTGCAGCTACACAGTCAGCTAAAACAACAGGTCCTTTTGCTTTTTCAAACGACTCATTAGAAGTGAAAATAGATCATCGATCAGTGTAGAAGGTCCTCGCAGGGCGCTCTAACTCATGTAGGCTTTTTACAGAGAGAAAGAAAATGCTAAATGCACCCAAACACAAGAGATACAATCTGCTGTCATAAAAAAAAGAGAGAGAGAGAAAAGTAGAAGTCAACCAAAATAAAACAGGAAGAATATTTTGAAGTCCAAAAAAAAAAAAAAAAAATGCAAGTTTAACGAAATGAACGAAAGAAAATGCAAACTGGATAAAGAAATCTCATTTATGTTGGGTTTTTAAGGAAGAAAATTAAGAACAGGTGGTAAGTTTTTGTCTCCCCCTTTAAGATTATTATTCAATTTCATAATCTTTGAAAAAGAACTAAGAATGGAGAAAGAAAAAAATCATCTTTGGAAGAAGTAAAAGTTTTTTCCTTTAATAGACTATTCACTACAGTATATGGAGATGCCGCTACCCAGTTATTCATTTACCTATATTTCTTTCGAGCAACTTTTTTTTTTTTTTGTTATTTTTGTGTCCTTTTTCAAAAAAAAAAAAAAAAAAATTACCATTTACCTATTTTTTCCCAAGAGGTAGATCAACAAAACAATTACATGGTTACAGGTGTCGTGCCCCTTGATTCAGGAGGTGAAATCACAGGGAGGAAGTGGAGCAGCAGGGCAGAGCTGATGGAGGATTACTGTGGGGCATGTTAGCGGTCGGAGGCAGGTAAAAAAAAAAAAAAAAAAAAAACTGCAGTGTTCAAAGTGAGTGGCTGGCTAGAAGCAGCTGAACAGTGAGGTTGTGAAATAGAAACTGGTCCCAGAGGGGCAGTTAATACCTCGTTATGATTGGGCCAATCAGGTTACTCCATACGCTACCCGACACGTGACGAAAATCCTCGTCCCGGCTGCCCACCCCGCACCACAATGTGTCCATATTGGGTTTTTTTGTCTTTTTTGTCGTTTTTTTTTCTTATTTACTCATTTATTTTTACAGTCTCATCTCTAAGCTGGAGAGGTAAAATTTCAAAAACCGAAAAATAAATTAAAGTTGAAAAGTGGAAATAAACAAAAAAAAAAAAAAAAAATTGTGACGGTAACGAAGCCTGTCCGTCCTATCTGTTTGCATGTCTGTCTGACTGACTGACTGTTTGCTCTTGTCCGTTCGCAATAAAAGAAAATAAAAGAAACAATCTTCTGGCTGAGTTTGCTTATGTTTTGAGGTAGCGTTCCTAGTTATGTGTCAAGAGGTTTGTTTGTTTTGTCATGGTAGGGCGTCCCTCTGCCGGATCTCCGTGTTCTTTAAAATTTGTCGAGACTCGGAGTGCGTTTGTGCAGAGGGACGGGGGGGGGGGGGGGGTTGGGGTTCACGACAAGGAGGAGTCTGCACTGTTTTACTGCAAACCATCCTCGCAAGAGCTTGGAGTCTGTCTGTCTGTCTGTTTTTTTACTGTCTGTCAGGGCTGAGCTACATGTTGGAAGGTCTACAAAGCAAAGCTGTACTCTGCTGCCACGAACAATAAGCTGGGCAAGATAGTTCACCCAAAACTGAATTTCCAAGCTTTGAATAAAAGGATAACACCAGTGAGTCCATAGCCCATCTACTGCACAGATTGTCCATTAGTGCTGAGCATGAGCTTGTCAATGCATTTCATTACTCTCATTTAAAGCTGCTCTAATCAATATTTTCATGCTAACAATGGAACAGTGACTGCGTGTCACGTCAAAGGGGTCACCCATAGTGATGAGCCCACCCAGCCCAGCTCTACGGAGCGTTTTAGCATCTTTCAGCTCGTTTTGGTTTTACAGCTTTAATGATCTGGTTCAGTCTCACGGCTCTCATAGCATAATTTAAGCCACAGGATGCTAAACAGCTTGCATCAACCCACTGTGCACTAACTGCTGGTGAACAAAGTGGACATTCAGCAGCTAAAGAGCCAGGTAAGGCCAAACCAGAGCCAGAGGGAGAATGAACGTTGGACTTTTTATCAGGCGGACATGAACACGACTCTGAATATATGACAATGTTATGCTGTATCTAGTAAACAGGCAACTGTTGGCTAACAGGTTTGCAAATCCACTTGAATACTTTACTTAGGATACTCACAGTACTTTCTGTTAAGAAATACTGAAACCAAACTGAACTTTTTTTTGGAAGAAAGCTCCATAGAGCACCTTTAATTCTAAATGTGTAGCATAACATCAACTAAGGCAGGTTTTTGGACAAGGTGTGTCCTCTGGGGCCATAATGGCAACTTTTCATCCAGTATGGAACTCCAGCATGTCTTCAAGTTGATATCACAGTGAACTGAATGGAAACAAACCTAAATGGTGGTAGGTTTAGACATACATACATACATGCTCAGCACTAATGTATAGAACATGGGATAAAACTTGCACTGGGTTGGTCCTTTAAACAGTCTTGGAATAAGCTTGATAGAACAAAATCATGAATGTTTGATGATTAAACTTTAAAGTGTGGCAACTGTCATGATATTTTACACTGTGTGGCACCTCACACTGCCAAACTCTGTCCTAGCTGATACACCTTATCAATATATCACTCAACTTGCATAAGAAAAGGACAAAGGGTTCCCGTTCGGGCCCAGAAACGAGCCGGATGAAACATGAGAAAGGTTGAATGATTTCTGTCCCAGTCAGGATGCAGGCTTAGACTTGTGTGAGTCATTCTTACTGCCACAGAGCACTAGTAGTATGCATGGTGTGTGTCTCTGTTGCTTTTCGTGACACAGAAACCATAAAATGTATTGTCTCTACTGCACATACAAAAACAAGATGAGAAGAGCTCAGGTCCAAGATGAGAAATCACCATTTGAATGTAGTGAGTTCACTCTGAAACACTACTGAAGTTATCCTAAGACCTTTCTATGCGTTCAGTATTACAGGTTATTTACTCAAACTGGCTCTACACTGCGTTTTGGACTGAGCCCCTTCCTGTGTGTTTGGCACAGTTACTGTCATGTACTGAGCTACATGTTAGTAGTTCATCCTATTTAGTAGCTGTTTTGTTAATAGATTTGTGCATTCAAAAAAAACAAAAGAACAAAACGTGATCAAATTCAACTATTTTCATTTTCCCCAAAAAGAGTCAGAACGATCGATTGTAAGAAAAAAAAAAAAAAAAAGGTGGTTAAAGTAAGAGAATCAAAAGGTCTTGAACAGAAGTGAGCAAAACGAACACGATGGAGACCAGCGCAAGAGAGGGCGAGGGACCCTTATGTTCCCGCCCGCTCCAAAAATGAAATGATTTTTTTTTTTTTTTTTTTTTTTTTTTTTAGTAAAAGGAAATAAAAACATCTCACTCTTCTCCCGGAGTGCAGAAGGGCAAAGACGAGCAAGGACAAAGCATTAAAGTGTTTTGTGGAAGGACGGAGGGGGAACAATAAGGAAGGAGACGTGGGATTCAGTCCTTCCTCCCCTCCTCCCCTCCTCCCGTCCCTCCTTGCCCTCTTCCCTTCACTCTCCACCTTCTTCTTTAGAGAATTGCATCAGGTGTTACAGGAGGTTCTCAGTCGTTTTGATAGTTTGACGTTGTCGACATATTTCATCAATTAGTGCAACAGTACGTCCCCAGATGTCACGTCCAAATAAAGCTTGCTGTATTGTCGAAACTAAATAAAACCAAAAGTTCAAAATAAAAGAATCCTAACCAATCCAAATGGCTGCAGGCTGAATCATGAATCCTAAATAGCGTGTCTTGGTGGCTGTGAACAGAGCTCTATGGTTTTGAGAGAGGTGGAAACTTAACACAGGACAAACATGTTGGACCGTGAAGTTACCACCTCTGGACAAAAATGGAAGCATCGACACAGTAGAATAGACTTTTCCCTGTTTGATGGTGAGCTTTTGGGGGAGCCGATGAAGACTGGCGGTGTATGTCGCCAAGTGCAGATAAGACATTAAAAAGACTGTGAGTTATCTGGCAGTGTCCTTCGGTGACTTGGCTGGGCGTAATCTTTCCTGTCTACACGGCTTTTCCCATTTCAATTTTTTTAGGCTTTTTTTTCTCCAAAAATACAAAAGTATTGTGATCACCTTTTTGAACATCTTATGTACAGGTTTGAATCTATTACTCAGCTGGGTTAATGCTGTTTTTAAACTCTCTTGCTTTGCTTTTTTTGCTCCCATTTTTTTTCAAAGGTTCTTGGATTCCTCCCTCCTCGGTCAGTTGGAACACAGACGGAGGGCCATAGGTTCTCGTCCTACTTTTTTCTGCTTTTTTTAAAGTTTCACCCAACCACATCATCTGACAAAAATGAACATTTAAAACCAGTGAACGCAAACACACACGCACACACACAACTGCATTCGCTTTCGCACACACATACACACACACACACACACACACACACACACACACACAGCAAGCACACATGTAGCCAACAGGGAGCATCTGAGGTGTCGTGGTCAGTGCACAGGTAATAAATATTCACATTCAGAGAAGTCAGAGCTAGTTCAGGCTTGTGTGTGTAGGTAGAATGCTGTCTGCTGAGTCCGTGTACAGTCACACTGTAGATGGACCGCTACTGCTGCGTTCAACACAACTCTGATCTGACAAGTCCCCGACTTCCAGGTGAGAAAGGTAAAGAAAGACGTGGTGAAAACTGGCTTAAAAGCTCACGGTCACGTGTCTTCTTCGCGGGTGAGAAACTTCATCTCTTGAACACTTAAAGCCCTCTTGTAATGTTTGGCGTTTCATGATGATGTCATCACAATAAGGCAGGAGAGGGCGGTCCTTCAGGGCACAGGGCGGGCCAGTAGCCGAAAGAACGGGCAGCTGCAGCGACATGAAGCGACTGCAGGAGACTGTGGACATGATCAGTCTGTGTGACATAAGAATCTTTAGCATCATCCCTTCTGATGATATGAGCTCAGTAATAAGAGCACCCAGTGGCATGATGGGTTACCGTGTGCACTTTAGGACCCCCTCTCGAGTTAACACCACTCCCCATTGGCCAATACTCCGTTTCAGACAACGGCTGCTCCAATCACACTTCAGGAAGACAGAGAGCATGTTTCCTCACCTCAAAAAGGCAAAATGGCACTGGACCCATTTCCTCTCTAGACCAGCATTATATCTCTCTCTGCTTTGGGAAAAACACAGCATCCTCGTCATCCTGAGCTCATTCAACCATCATCACACCAAAAAAACAGAAAAAAATAACCAAAGCAACAAGACAATACCTAAAAAAAATACTTTTTCTTTAAAAAAATAAAAAATATTCAGGACTATCAGCTCTTCTTTTCTTTTTTTTTCTTCTTATATAAAACACCAGCAAGCAAAAAAAAAAAAAAAAAAAAAAAAAGTTAGGAATACTGAGGTAACTTTACCCTGAGGTAGGTTTTTTCTTTTTCATTTCTTCTCTAATCTGTTCTAATCATGGCGAGAGCGTCCAGGCGTAGACCCCGCCCCTCATTATCATACGCAGGCAGGGTCTGGAGGCTCCGCCCACAGGCCTTTGGCAGATTGGGAGAGAGAACGAGGAAGCCACTCCCCTTCACGCTGATTTTACCCTCTCTGAGCTCAAGGCAAGGAGCTTTGGAAGACTTTGCCTCTCTAGTTCCCGCGCTCGACCAGGCCAGTCCTCAACATTCTTTTATTAACACTAGCATTACACGCCATGTTCGTCCAAGTGAGCAAACACGGCCTTAATGCAGGGATGGTCTTGAGGACCCCAGCTCCCCTGAGGAGAAAACCATCCTGTCCAAGACTGGCCTCAAGTGTCCAGCGCTAGAGGAAGGCAATGAGCAGAAGGTCTCAGACACGACTTGTCTGTCTGTCATTGCAGGACTAATTCAAACAGGTGTAGCAAATCCTCACACCTGACTCCCTGCCTTCCATACATTCACCCGAGGGGCCGGGCTAACTCACATATCATATATATATAATATATATAAAATATGCCGTTTAAGGTGCGGGCCGCTAGCCACCTAGCATAGCTACTGGCTGTTTTCAGAAAGTTGTTTTACAATGGTTTCACATGAGTGAGCTGAGCCGCTGCAATAGAACTGCAGGACCAGCTGCGACCTCCGCTTCCCTTACTGTCTCTTGCTGCGCCTTCCGCCACACGGCTAAACGTGGAAGGGGGAGCTCAGTGCCTCCCCAGTCCCCGGCCTCGTTGTAGGCTACATTATGCTACATATCACAGACGAGGGACTGGGCAATATACAGAAGACCCCTTTAAAAAAAAGGCAAGGCGGCCAGACACAGCATTTCTTAACATTTACATGAAGATTATATATTTACAACCTCATATTTTCTCTTTTTTTTTTTTCTAATCTCCCCGCTATTCGGAGAGGTCTTCAAAGAGCAGTGTTAACATCTGCGGCCCCTCTTCTAGACTCTCATTGGCTAGGAGGTTAGGGGTGGGTGGGGCTAACACCTGACCCGTGACCTATCCGCCTGTGCCGCTGCAGCAGTTTCCCTGCTCCCTCTCCCGACTCCGCCTCACTGCATTCTATCAATAATAGCTCTGAATAAAACATTTCTATACATATATCTCTATGTTTAAAAAACCACCCTTAAAATATAGGACTGACTGCAGATGGTTGGAGAGGTCTGTCGAGGGCGACAGAGGAACAAACGGGCCCCTGCTAGTGTGTCTCAGGAAACAGCCAGCCTCCCCCCTCTGCAGTCCACCTGCACCCGTGTGGGCGGGTGTAAACGACAGCAGTAAGGCTCCGTTCTTACAGGGACAGTGACGTCGGCCATGTTGTTTAAACCTGTCTGATGCAGGATGTGTTGCAGCGGATGAGGAGCTGGCTGCAGCCCTACGAAGGCACACTAGGAGGACACCGCCCCTCCCTCTCCCCATCCCTCCTTTCCTTCATCCCTCCATCCTCAATCAGTCTCTCTTCTGGCCTGGCATCTGGTTTCTGTTCTCAAGTTTCTGTTTATCTTAATCCTCTTTTTTTATTCATTTCATCTTTTGATTTTATTCGTCATCTGTCTTTCCTTCTAAACGCCGATCTTTCTCTCTGGCTATCGGGCGTACTCCCTCCTCTTCATATCTCTCCCTGTCTATCGCTGGGTCCGTGTGTCGCTCTCCTGTATCCGTCCGTCTGTCTGTCTACGCGTCCGTGCATGTGTCTGTCTGTCTGTCCGTCAGGCGGGGGTGGGGGTGGGGGGCCAACAGCATGTGAGGAGGGCGCAGGGGCCCTCACTTCCTGCGTGGCTGGTGTTCCTGAGTCAGTCCCTGTGTAGGGCTGCCCATCTCTGTGAAGCCCTGGGGGTTAGCGCCAGAGCTCATCCCGCCTTTCTGTGGCTGTTTGACCTGGGTCAGGATGTCCCGGATCTTCCTCTGAGCCAGCTGGAGGACAGAGGACAGATGACAAACTGAAGCCTGCACTTTACTAAGATATGGTCGTACACTGTCATGGGATCTGACTGAAAACAGTTGATGACACCAGCTACATGCTCTTAAATCAGTTCTGTTATATGTTAAAGTCTACTGAGGCAGCAGGGTAGCAGGAGTACCTGGCTGGCGTAGAAATGTCCATTGATCTTGACGATGACCTGGTCATTTTCATCGGGTGTCTGCTCCCTGGGGACCACCACCTCAGCTGCTGTCAGGTTCTGCAGCTCATTCACCTGGAGACACACACTTTGGTTACTTCGGGGGGAAGTTATGTGTAATAATTCTTGCTGTGGCAACCAATGCATGCTATGTAAGAAGGATCTGAAGCGTCTGGTTCAGGTGACTCACCGTCTTGCCTCCTTTGCCAATGACCCTTCCTGCAGCAGCAGCGGCCATCTTGATGTGAGTCTCCAGTTTGACCTCCTCTTTGGGCCCAAAGAAGTTCTCCTCCTTCAGTTTGCCATAGATCCGGCCCTGAGCCTGTAGGAGGGAGACAACGAGGCTCATAATCCATTTTAATACTGTCTCAACGGTGGTTTCTGAGACCAATCATTGGCTAATAAAGATATTATGCAAAATAAATGGCAATGTGTTCATGTTTACCTTGAACTGAGCTTCAGGGGGTCCTGTCACAATAACCATCCTCATTTTCGAGTCTGGAGCTTCAGCTGGGGCGATCTGGAGGAGAGACAAACATCACTGACCTTCAGGGGTGGAGCTTTGCTTTCAGTGGGGGATGCAATGAAGTCATGAGCTCATCCGCGAAAAGATATCACTGTGCTTTCCAAAATAGTGATAGTTATAGAAAATGAGTATTATTTTATTAGACTCTCATAATACTGGTGGTCTAACAAAATAATGACAAATCCTATGAATTATTGATGAAATAATCCTAAAAAGAGATGAAAACTTCATTTTTCCACGTTAGTAACATGCTTAAGTGCGACCTTTTTAAAATAAATAGATGCTAAAAAAAACTGTTTCATGCTTTATTTCAAGGCGACTTGACCTCCCAAAAAAAAAAAACAAACAAAAAAAAAACAGTGAGACACTTCAGCTCATTCATATCTCTGCAGCTCATCTATTAACCAGAACCAAGAGGAGAGAGCACATCAGTCCAGTTTTAGCTGCTCTGCACTGACTTCAGGATCGATTTTAAGGGCCTCCTCCTCGTACACAAAGCCCTTAACGGACTAGGACCAAGCTACAACGGAGACTTCCAGCAACAGTCAAAAGAAAATTGGGGATGCAGCCTTTGTTCATTATGCCTCAAAGCTCTGGGACACACTGCTTACAGATATCAGGAAGCAGCTCGCTGAATATTTTCAAAACTTATCTCTTCTCTTTAGTATTTCACTAACAAGCTTTTGGTCCCTGATACATTTCTAAAGCTTCTGAAAAACAAAACAAGAGAATTTTGATCATATTGTAGAGGACAGACCTTGATGGAGGCGCCGGCGAAGCGGCTCAGTTGCTTGATGTGCTGTCCTTTCTTTCCAATGATGGCTCCCACTGCCTGTGCTGGGATGTATACATGAACAGTCTCCTGCTCTGGAGCCTGAACACACACACAGCAAACATTTCATCACATACACTGAATATCTATTATATCTTTAGTTAGTATCCCAGTGCTGTTTGTGCTCCACTGTGCAGAATGATGCAGTTTGTTCATCACTGTGCACAGTAAGGGGAGAGTTTCTCTGCGCTCTGCTCTCTGTGCACTTTCACACCTGCATGTACGGGCAGGATTTATGACATCACAACTGGTCTATAGGCCAATCATGGTCCAGTTTGCAACTTACTCAAGTGTGATATGGAAACCTGAAACCTCCAGCACACATACACACACTATGGATGGACTTTTAAGGGAAGTAGGAGACATCCTTTGACCAGCAGCTGCACATTCATGGCTTTTCATGTGGCATTTTTCAGTGAGGGAGAAGGAGAAGCTGTCATTTTCAAAAGTTCGAACTGGGCAATTGGAACTTTTTGTAGAAAAATCATATCAGACACGAATGCCTGTTTAAAGTATTGCGTTTAGAGTTTTTATATGTGTATATAAAGCATTTCTGGAGGGAAATCTTTAAGAAAACAGAAAATACATAGTACTTAATCAATGCTAACCAGCATTAGCAGCTTACAGCTAAAGGATATCTTAATTTGGTGTGTGATCCAAAATGACAGAAAGAGAAGAACAAGAAACAGAGAGCACCATCATCTTCTCCCCTCCATACTCATTTCAGGGAAAAAAAAACCTTAACCTTTTTATAGGTTTCTTTTGCCCACATTAAAATTCTCTCAACCCACAACATCTTCAGCTGAAGGAAACACATGGAAAGAATCAGCAAAAGTGGAGTTATTAGCTTTCAAATGACAAACACAAGGCAGTAAAGAATGTGGTTTGCGTTGTTGCAATGCAGAGCAGGTATTCTTACCCCAAAGCAGCCATAGGGGGCACCACTGGACACATTTCCAGGCGGGGGTGGGGGCATGTTGGAGGAGGAGGGGAAGAGACCCAGAGCACCAAGGTTGAGCCCCGGGATCAGGTGGGTCTGTTGCTGCAGAGAACAAGGCTGCAGGTCAGAAGCCATCTGGAGGTTTACAAGAGTGAGTGTGTGTGCGTGTGCGTGTGTGTGTGTGTGTGTGTGTGTAGAGTAATGGCTTACATGGAAAAAACACAACAGGGAATGGGAATTGCAGCATTCTGGGGCGCCGCCGCCATTTTTGGAGGATAGCCGTGGTTATCTGTCACCTGTCATTTGTCGTCTGTCGGCCATTTATAGTCAGAAATCTGGAAACTACGCCCGTATTAAGAGAAGTTCTCAAGAGAGGCAAGTGAACTGAAGTTCGTTAGTGATTGAGTTAAGGTTAGCTGATGTCCTGCTGACTGAGTATTCACAAAATGCTGATTAATCACGCATAATTAATCTACTGGTATCAAGCAAAATGTAACATCAGCTGACCTTCATGTCTGACTATAGTGCAACATTTCATGTTTTGACCCTTATTCAAGGTGCGCTGTGTTTTTAGTTACTTCAGCAGTTCTTTTTGACAGCTACAGTAAGCAGCCAGCAGATGGCGCTCTTACTATTGGAGATAAAAGTAGATTATAGCTTAAATGAAATGTCTCATTTAAACTACCACCCTGATGTATCTCCCATCTATCTGAAAGTGAGAAGATGTTAAAGCTGTAGCTGCACAGTTGCTGTCTGTCCTTCACAGCACTGAGCTAACTTATTTTCTTCATTGGTCATGTGACTGGCTGCATAGCAACCATGTTGAAATGGAAGCAACACTGACTTGTCCAGGTTGAGACCACCTAGGTAGATGGGTGGAGATGGTGCGCAGGTGACGGCTGATATCCTCCAAAAATGGCTGCTGATGCTGTTGATGATGTCACATTCCCATTCCCTGTATTCTCAAGGATTTGAAGGATATTGGTGTGTGTGTGTGTGCGTGTGTGTGCGTGTGTACTCACATTCATAGCAGCAATGTCGTTCTCATAGGCCTCTCTGACCTTCTTCATGACCTCCACCTCAGCAAGACAGCAGGCTTCAATAGAGCCTCTGACTGTGATGGTTCTCTCTGGATTGTACAGGGTCAGGTCCTGAAGACTGCACACATCAGAAAGAGAGGGTTTACCGATGCCTACAGCTGATCACTGATCAGTTATTGGCTCCTGTACAGGGTCTATGAGTGTCTCCTTTGTTTACCCAACTTCTCTTGTGGCCCTGGTTCACACTGTTGAACTAGGTCTTTGCGTGTGTGTGTGTGTGTGTATGTGTGAGTCTTACGGGGAGATGGTGATCTTGGTGTCTGTGTCCTGTTCAACTTTTTTCAGGTTACGTCCCTCCTTCCCGATCAGGCGTCCAACAAAGTTGTTGTGGGCCAGAATCTTTAGGGGAACCTCATCGGCACTGCGAACAGAAACCACTGGTCACTGATATTCCACACGTCACCTCTAGCTGGAGCCTTCATCGGGGTGACTGTCCAGGATTATGTTACGCTGCCTCATCTGAATACAGGTTGGATTATGGTTTAAAACTCACGTCTTGGTGTCTTTAGCCTCCTGGTGCATGATGTCCAGGATCATGCGGCAGGCGGATGAGCAGCCCTCAGGGGTGGAGTAGATGCTGATTGGCTTCTCGGCAGCACCTGCGTTCTCCTTGCGGTGCACATCAACCCTGCAAAGACAAAAGAAACATCAGAATCGCTTCAATTCACTGGGTCCTAGGCTACAGTTTTGGGGGGTTAGTTTGCGTTAATGCAGTTTCCACAGACACTCACTTGCTCTGCGTCTGCTTGGTGATGTTGCGGATAGTGGCTCCCTCCTTGCCGATGATGGCGCCGACGTACTGTGTGGGTACCAGCAGCCTCAGAGGGATGTCGGTGTGCGGAGGTTTGGAGGGCATCCCGGAGCTCGGGGAGCCGCCGCGCGGCCATCCTCGGGAGCCGAAGCCAGGGCGCCGGCCATTGTCGTGGCCCCGCTGGCCTCCCTCCAGCTCAGAGTTCTCGTCAGGGATGTAGGAGACACGCAGGGCGTTGTTCTCAAACTGGTATCCATTCAGCTTTTGGATGGCTCTGAGAGGGACATGAGCAGAGCTTCGTGTACTGCACGTGGCATGTAATGCATACAGGCGGCTTCTCTACATATTCTACTGAAACTGAAGTAAATTTGGTGCATATGGAATGATTGACACAGCTGGACGTTTTCTAATTTATTATCTAACATATCCTCTTTCCAGTACTGCACAGTTGTTGCATGATCATCTTGTGTACTACACAAAGCACATATTGTCATTTTCTCTCCACCATATTTACCTCTCAGCTATAATAACGAGCCAGAGCAAATGGTTTTTATACCAAACACATAATGAACCAATAAAATGTGATGTGTTGGTACAATAGGACCCTGTGATAGGATCAAATACTGGGACCCTTCTGTTGCCTATTGAGCACTTTGACTTTGATACTATGCTGCTCAGTTTGCGAGCTCAAGTTTCCAGTTGTAGTTCCTTTAAATGACCACTAGATGTCAGAAGTGGAGTGTATGATAACTTGCTGAAAACCTACAGTTTTATTGGGACACTTACAGAAGTGAAATAAAGTGTAGGCATGGAACTTTGGTTATTTACTAATACCTTTTTTTAAAGGTGCTTTAGAGCGTCTGCACTACAGGAAACATGATTTAACAGGCATAAATACACAATTATATGTGTGACACGCTAAAGTGTTCTGTAAAATAAGGACCTAATTTTTAAATGGCAGCCAGAGCATGGAGAAAGAAAAAAAAAAAAACTATGGATAAACAGTGAGTGTTAGAGAGATGAGAGGAAAAGAAAGAGACAGAGTGAAGCGGAGATGAAAGCGGGCTGGAGGAACTTACTGCCTGGCATGCTCCCGAGATGCATATGTGACATTTACCACTGCAGTCTCACTGTCTGTGTTCACTGAGAGAAAGAGACAAAACAGACACTTAGATACAGCACATGTCGCTTTATTAACCCATCAAAAAAAAAAAAAAAAAAAGATCTGGACTGCTCAAAGCTCCAGCTGTATCAAACTAAGATCACAAAGCGTGCAGCTGGAGAAAGGACACTGCATCCTCACACTGGCTCACAGGCTGATTTCACCCTCAGTACTTTTACGTGTATTTAATTAATAATTAACTGTGATGCTGGCTATGAGCGTGATTGATGACTACAGGTTTCTGGCTCACTGCAAGTACATGATTTTGTCCTGATGTACTGCACATCTTGCTTTGTTGTTGAACACTCTGGGCCAGCAACAGCAGAGCGTCTGGGTCTTCATATGAGATTTTGGCGGGCCTTCTAGCACATCAGTGTTCAGCTGAACTCCGTTTAAAATGCTTCATCCTTCCCTCAATTTGAACACAAATACATGCAATAATTCATCCACACATAAACAATGTAAAAACACATCATCTGCTGAAAAAAATGCAGTTTCCAGAGGCAGCAGAGACACTGCTTTGTATCCCTGTGATTAACCTCACAGACTAATAATAATAATAATAATAATAATAATAATAATCTACTGTAGCATTAACAGTGTAATTGTGTTGTGAGTGTGGCCAGTGGATCGATAGCATGCAGTCTAGAGCAGAGTGCTCTCTAATTGAATCTGTGATTAATAACCATCCATCCATCCATCCGAGGGATGCTGTGCTTCATCTTAATGCTGCTCCCTCCCACCCTCTGAGCGAGGAGCGAGGAGGCTTTCAGAGGGAGCACAGGTGTAGTCTAAACAGACGTCTGTTATTGGACAGCTACACCTGTCAGAGACTGCCGGTCGGATAAAAAAAGACATATGATGTCATCGCCTTGGCCTTGAGAAAAGCCTGACAGGCATTTTTTCACTACATTCTGACATGTTATTATTAATTGATTCATTGAGAAAATCTGCATTTGAATCAATAATGTAAATTTTTGTTAGATGCAGCCTTACTATTCAGCCCATTCAGGAAAAATGAGGTGCACATATCTGTTCTAAAAAGCTGCACAGCAACAGCCTGAGCCATCAGCGGCAGAGCAGCAGCCATCAGGCGTTCTGTGTTCTCCTTGGAAACTTATTATTTCTGCACATTACAGAAACAGCTGGATATGCTCGCCCTCGAAATGATGCTGGAGCGAGCAAGGCTGTTTGACCCTCCGCCCTCACGCCTCCATGAGCCAGGTTAGTCAAACACAGAGCACCCTCATCCTTCTGATCACTACCCAGAGCTCACGGCGGCAGGTGTGGGCTGCACCAAACACTGGCTGGTAAATCAGTTGCTGTCAGTCTGCTGCCAGGGCGAGTCCCTCCTCACCATGACAGAAACACAATTATCACCCTGCTGCCAGCAAAGTGCCTCAGAGTTCACAGGATCGGAGGAATGGGAGTCCGGACAAGCCTGTACTGTTGCTGCTCTGGAGTTAGCAAGTTTTGAATGTATAAAATGAATGGCAGATGTCAGCGGTGTACACAAAGCAGAGCAAAGATCAGGTCGGGGGTCTTACCTTGTTCGCAGTTCTCCACAGTGCCACACTGGGCCAGGAGACCATCCAGCACCTGAAACAAGAAGAGTGTCGGTTCATGTGGGTACAAACCAAGTACTTATAAGAGTTCCAGTTTGATCTTTTTTTCATCATCACTACAGACAGCAAAAATAAAAGAGAGATGCCTCTAAAATTCTATCCAAATTAACAAATATGAGGATGTGGAATTTGAAAGGCTGCTTGTTGTTGCTGCCTCTGACACATGATGGGGCTGGACGGACAGTACGGTATCATTCTCGTACTGTAAATGGAAATATTCCAACTTGTTGATGCAATTAATGTCATTCCGTTACGCACAGCAACAAGTAGTCAAAGAGAAAGCAACGCCGCTGCCAGCTCCACGGTGGAGGAATTAGCTCCGCATAGAGCTACACCCCTGAGCTCCACGGTGGAGCTGCACTCAGATTCGAGCCTCCAGGGCCCGAATTCATCAAACTTGTAGGAATTACACTTCAGACTGAAGCCTAAAGCGCGGTCAGAGGAGGGAAAGGGTTGTTTGAGAAGTTCGAGCAATAGGACACATCTATCAAACGACTTACTGCGGCTTACAGCGAAGTGAGAGAGGACGTTTTAAAAGCAGCTCTCAAGCCATCACATGATTCATTGCATGCGTTCTCAGAGCAGGAGCAGCCAATCAGAATCAATGATCTACCCTACATCTCAGCCATTGTTCATTCTTTGAAACAACAAGGAAATTGGCAGGAATGGAAACAAAAGAAAGCTAAATCCTGCTGCTGGTACATCACAGAACAGTGTGTATAAATATGTGGTACACTGACAATCAAATGCAAGTAACTGGCTTGAACTGTCTGTATACTGTATCATTATAGATGATATTTTGCGCACTGACACCTCGGCTCTACTTCAGACACCTCTGGAGCGTTTTTACATGACTGATGAGTTTTTAAGTCCGTGAGTACGAGTAAAAGTGAAGGATTTTTACATTAAATTTTGACTTGAGTCCAAACTTGAACTCCTGGCAGCTGGACAAATACAGGCCCAGCTCCTCCAGTTCAGCTGTGACAGGCTGATTTCTGACAGGCAGATTAAAAGACGCTCTCCTCACACACAACAAATAAACATATGTAGTCTGACACCAGTTTGTACCAGATGTAAACACAACAGATACTTGTGTACATTAAAGCTGCCACTTGCTTTCAGATTTCTTAGTTTTTCCATTGGAGTTTGCTATTTTCTACCTAATTAAACAGCACACACACCAATTACTCATTACAACCTGTGCCTAACATGCTTTTATTTTGAAGTAAGGAATATTTCCCACATCCCTCCTCAGAGTCAGCGCTTCTGTCTTACATGACAACTCATTTACTCTCTGGATGCTGTGACATCTGCCGCCCATAAGGGCTGAGCGGCATGTGAATGACATGTCTCAGTCAGGTCTGCGGAGAGACGTCGCCCCCATGTGGACACACCGGGCAGGACCAGAGCAGACGGAGAGGCAGAGGGGGAGGAGGGGGGGGGGATCTGGCACATATTCAAATGACACACACACACAAACAGGCTTGGCAGAGGAGGCAGGCAGTGTGCCACACCCTCACAAAAAACAGAACAGCGCACACACACACACACACACACAGCTGCGCACACACACACAAACAGCCATTTGCTGTTTGAAATAGCAGGTGTCTTCTAGTTTTATCCAAGGAAAGATATCTTCATTTTCTTTTTGTTTTTGTGTTTGTTTCAAGCAATTATACTGTGTTTAGTTTTTGGATATGATGGGGGTTTTGGGAGCATATTTTGGAGGGTTGACAGATTCCCAATATTTTCATAGTACTTTTGTGTTTCGTCAGCAATCTATGTGGAAACCGTAAATCTATAATATTCATTTAATATAACAGCCTGACAGTATTTCTGGATGTGTTGGATTTCATTCCTTTTTGGTTAAAAAAAAGCAAATTTTCAAGTGAATTTACTTCCTTTAAACTCTGTGATGGGCTGGTTTGAACTCTAAGTCCTTTGGTGACAATACTAGACAATATATATAAAACTACATTGTGTGTTCAACCTTGGTTTTGACTATTTTCCACTGTACAGTGTGTGCAGGAATATAACATCTACCTTATGCTGTTTGTGTGTGATAAACTGACCTTGGAAACAGAGAAAGTGACATATTTCAGTACTATAAATCAGCACTGAAGCATTCAGAAGCTGATCAAATTCAATACAAGGAGTTCAGAGAGTCACATCCTTCCACGTCCACAGTGCCGTGCTGAGCGCACACAGTTCATGTTCTTCATATGGCTTGTGTTTGAGTGTTTTGTGAACTGTGTTCTACAGCTGCACGAACATGTCAGTGATCTGGATATCACACGTTCTGTGACACTCTGCCCGCCTCACTGTGGTTACCCAGTCAGCTTCCTGTGGTTGTTGAGGGTTGCTGTGCCTGGTATGAGACATCCAGATGAAGTGACAACATAACTGCAGCAATTAGCGACCAACAATCAATAGGTTAGAGCTTACAACAGTCAGTCCGTGATTTGATCAATACATGACTATTAGTTAATGTTCGATTCTAATTGCCGGGCTCCCAATAAAATCATCTCTCGGCTGCACTGCAGCCTGCAGCTTCAGCTGGAGGTCATTTTTTTTCCCCGCAAAGCTGTGAGACGGTTTTCATTTGAGCCATCAGAAATATCCACGCTGAGATGTGTGCGTGGTTCCCGGCCCACGGTCGGCCCACACACATGCACAAGCGCCTCAAGTGGTGCAAATATTTGCAGTAACGTCAGCCTGGGTGCTATTACAAGCTTTAACTCTGAATCAGAGCCACTCAGCCTGATTCTCTGCCCAGCCAGGTGTGCACAGCTGCCAGGGTTAGCACTGCTTTGAACATTTTTCGGCCATCATCCTGATACTGATGCTGCACTGACTCTTATTGCTTCCTTCAATCCTCTCTCTCTTTCTCTATCATTCTAACATCTGACTGTTCAGTCAGATTCAAGCAGTTCAGGTCTGATCAGAGTTCAGTCAACGTAGAACTGTGTGAGAAGAGAAGCGCTTTCAGGAAAAGAGTTACGCTCGATCCACTCTTGTGGAGACTGTCCGACCAGAAAACAGTAAAGAATGAAAGAAGACAGCTGGAGAGAGAAGTTCAAACCCTGCTCACATTCTCACCTCCACAGCTGATCAGTCACTGCATGAAGCAGGCGTTAACGTCAGATTGACCGTCGCGGAAAGTTACAGAAATTGTTTGTTATGAAAGTTACACTGAAGTGGAGGAAGGAGGTTTCCAAAGCAGTTCTGATGGAAGATACTGCTCACTACAATACTGAACACTTAAATCCACAAAACACACCAAATTAAACAGTTGCTGTTCTATCAAACTTTTGAATACAGCAATGAGCCTTCTGAGAGGTCATTCTTTGGAGTTTCCGATTAAAAAGTCAAATTGTAAAGCTGCCTGCCTCCCGTACATCTAGGGACGGGAGTTGAGAACCTGTTCCAAATTGCCTGATCCAGCAGAATCTTATGCCTCCAAGCTTATTCTTTTTATCGATGCCGGCATGTTTTTCCAACGGTTGCACATTGTAAAACAAGGATGTGAAACTCTTGTCAAGAAGGAGCCACGGCAGAGAGGAAGAAACGGTCCAAAGCCCGGCTTCATGTCACAAAGACGAAACACGGCGCTTGTTGTGATGTCTGTAAAATGATCATTTCAGGGTGGAAACACCAGCAATACGCCGAGACGTCTTTCTGCAGTGTGGGCTACACTAAAACTGATCAGGAATCGATAAGAGAATCAATAAGGAATCAGACCAGTAAGGAGAATCATTAGTGGTAATGGTATCAATAAATCTTTTAAATTCCCATCCTACCTACATTGCTGAACTTGTAATGTTTGAGAGTTAGAATGTCCCTTTGGAGCTTTACTGTCTGTACTCATGGATGCGAACACGAGTTTTGTTGCTGTTGTGGTTTTGTTTTGTTATTTTTTATTTATTTTTTTTTTATTTCTGAGAATTTCCAACCACAAAGCAACTAATTTCACAAAATGTTAAAATGTTAAAATGTCTGTGCTGTGGGTGGAAGGAATGTGGTGTGGTTGCTGGCAGTGTGAAGTCACAGTAACCGACTGTAAATGATCCCAGCAAGCAAAATAATGGAGGAAATAGGAACTAACCTCCCACTGCAGGTGAGGTGGAATGTTTCTGATCTGCAGTTTCCTGGTCCTGTGGAGACAAGAAGGAGGAGAGGATATTAGGAAGGTGAAAACTCAAACAGAAAGAGAAGAGACTCAAATGTTTGGGACTCAGAGAAAGAAATACGTTTTGTGATATAAAGAATGTAGAAACACGGCATATCAGCACAGTGCACATGAAACTGTGTGTGTGTGTGTGTGTGTGTGTGTGTGTGTGTGTGTGTGTGTGTTAGCACTGAAAGTGAACAGTGATGACAGGTCGAACACTCTCCTGACTGTGTTAGGCTGAGGGTTCAGGGATGAAAGGGAGTGAAAGGAAGAGGAGGCCACTGAATGAAGCCAGAACGTGTCTTGAGAGACAAACAGGTGGAGATTGGAAGAGAGTCGGTTTGAAGTGACTTCCTTTGATACGAACACTAAATCAAAACAGTGTGCTTACACTCCATCCATCAGCTCGGCCTGGTTTAGCTTACGCACGAGCCCTATGTGTGATGCGAAGCGCTGAACCACGTCTGAGCTGGTCAACACCGTTTACATGCTCCGCTGTAGCTCCGCACACGGCGCTGCTCAACCAAAGCATTGTGCTGTGTCAAACATGGTTTTTGTGTGTTGACATCTTTAAAAAGGGGGTAACTGGAGTGTTGCTTTTATTTTTTATCTTTCTCAGTGAGCTTATAAAAGCTAAAAACGGTAATCATGTACGAGCATCCTTGTCATTTTAGGGTTGCTAACCCGAACCCTTGATGGGAATTCTCTGTGCTCAGCCTAAGCTCAGTTTTAACCAATCACAGATCAGAGAGACCAGTCAGACACGATGACTCTTTGCATGTCTGTCTGTGTGTTTATCTCACAAATCAATACAAGAACGTTTTAGCAGTGCAAATGATGGCCCTAGTTAGAAAGTTCAGGGATTGTCAATTTTACAATTCACGTGTGTGCAGCAAATTTGACAGCAATCCATCCAAACTGCTGGGACATTTCACTCAGAATCCAAATATGACCTTCATCACCAACGTCACTAGGATAATCCTCTGAGCACCATGAGGCGCTGAACCAAATTTTATCAGATAGTTGTTGAGATATTTTATAGTGGTGGACCAACTAACCAATCACACGATGCTGCCATCCCTACAGCCATGGTTCTAAACGCAAAATCTAAATCTTGCTTATTATAAATTCTATCATTTGCCTAAAGGGCACCACATACCGACAGTGTCTTGACATGCTTCTTCGCAGGTTGATGCAGGTCAGTAGGCCAGGATATGCCAATATCATTGTTCCCAGCAAACAGCAGTTTTATCACATATGGGTTGGAGCATCCCTAGCTTAACCCTAACCCTAACCTTTCTCATCCACTGTGAGCTACAGGCATCAGCATGCATTGCGCTTAAGCCTTTTCCTTTCTCTAACCGAAATTTAACACTCCTTCCTGGTACATCTGAGCACAAAGAAATAGCAAATTTCATGAACAAAAACACAATTCTTGTCAAGACATCTTGGGCAGAAATAGTAATCTCACACTTACACATAGCACCTATTCTGGTACCTATAGTGACTTTAAATGAGTTAACACTTCAGTTATGAGGATTTCCAGCAAATGAAAATGCATGTTCCACCGTAAGATATCATTGGTCAAGGCCAGCTAGGCTTAGCCCCCCCCCCCCCCACTCAGGAAGAGCCAACACTGTCTGTTTGTCCATCTACACCAATGACTCAATGTTTACTTGGCTGCCAGGATTTAAAACTCAACTTAAGGCCTAAATGTTACTTTGGAAACAAACCTTTTTCCATTTCAACTGCTCACAGATGGAGCAGTTGAGTATGAGCAAATCAGGTTGGGATTCTGTGTCTTATATGTCTTGAATCACCGCGATGCATTGCCCATGAGGTCCTGATATCTCTATACCATCTGTACCACCATCTCTCAGAACCCAGATTAACTGCTAGAAACGTCCTGTTCTTGGCTGATGTACTGATTCTGATTCTGACATGATCACCAAAACATCTCCGCAGGTAGGTGGGGGGCACGAGGGCCCCACAGTTTCTAAAATGTCTTAGTCTGCTTCCCCAAAACTCCTCACCCCTTCTACCCCAACTGCTGGGGTCCACCACTATGGGGCTTGGGCTCCAGTTGTTGGAGAAAACCACTGAATCAACAGCAAGTAGTGGGAAAGCTTCCTGCTCAACCACCCACGCACACGGCGGGGGAGGGGTGGTCCGCTGAATAGAAGGGGTGGCAGTTGTGTATGAGTGTAAGTGTATCTTAATCCTGTATTTTTGCCAGTAAGCATATCTGTATCAGTTTTGTGTCTGTGAGCTGGTTTTGATATGCATGCTTGCGGTTATCACTGTAACCATGAATGTTTTGTTGGCTGCGTCTTGTCCAGAACTGGTTCACATATGGGCGTCCACAGTAATGACCTTCCTCCCCCTTTAGTATTCAATACATTCAGAACACAAAGCACAGATCTTGTGACCTTGTTGGGTTTTGATTCTTGTGGTCTCTTGAGCTCTTGAGAGCTCTCATATTTGGGTATTTTTCAATGACAAGAAGATTTTATCAATTGTGGTTTTGTCATTGATTGCGCTTTTCAATCCAATCCTTTAGCATTGTCTTCATCAGTCCCCGTCTGGTAAATTGTTGAACAGAGGAAAAGACTGCCTACAGATTTTACAGCATTTATTTCAATTGCTTAATCTCTGCAGCACAAATGTAAGCTGTTTGACTGAAAGTGCTTCACTTAAATGAAAACACAACAATCTGCTTGTCATTTGAGTCATGGCTCAAGCACCATATAAAATCAAACTCTAGGGAAGAGTATCTGGGTGCTTGGAAAAGAGTTGGAACTGATGATTCCCAGAATTGAACAGAGGGTCCAGCTCTAAAAACCCATCCCTGCACAGGACTGTTTTCCATCTGTTGCATTAGTGCTGCACCTTTGACCCTCTGCCTTCTTGTATTGAAATGTAGAAATGTGAAACAGTGCAGCATTCCATCTTTACCACCTATTACCATCTTTACTGCTCCTTATCCAACCCCGCACCCCACCCAACTGAGCATCAATAGCACTAAACCCCAACAACAACCAACCCCCCATCTCCACCTCACATACTAAACCCCACCCAATCCCCCAGGAGGCTCCAGCATAGATGAATAGTCTTTTGTGAATCCAAAATACCTGACATCCCCCATCCAAAAAAAATGGAAGACCCCTTTGATCTCAATCAATACTCAGCTAATCACTAACTCCACCTGCCAACCTGCCAACACACATAAAAACAGACCTGTTTTCCACACTTCCACACGCATAACTTCCTCCACACACATCAAAACCTTCATGACCTCCAACAAACACACGTGCAAAGTTGGACCTTATCAACGCATCAACTCCCCATTATCCTCTCCAATGCCCCAGTCCACCCCCCACCCCCCACACACACATCCCAACCCCCATCAAGCCACCAACAGTGAACTTGTTTGACCCCTTCTGTCACAGCCTGCCAACCCACGGCCAACCCCATTGGCCAAAACCATGGCAACAGGTTAGGAATGGGCGGGCAAACAAGATGGATGGGCGGGCGGATGGACAACAAAACAACATGCTTCACATTTGCTTACGCGCTCATTCACTCATCTGTTATCTTTTTCTCATTGAAACCATCTTTGCCTTTAACCTCCATGGAGATGAGCAGCCTTGTTAGGTGTCTTTACACCCTTCAAAATGTGATACTACACTTTTTATTTCCAAAAGCCTTGACACAACAACGCAACATCCTAAACACCAAGTGTATTAGCAGCACATAATGCCTCACCAGTGACTATCAATATGCTGAGTGAATCCCATGTTACAATTGCACATATATCTGAAAAATGACAACATAGATAAATAGAATTAGGAGTAAATCACTTAATTGTCAAAATGAGCCTTTTTCAAAGAAATAAGAAAGAATCCTGGTCCGAGAGTCTCATCCCTGACTCATTATTGATATGCAAAGATGGAAACACACTGCCAATGAAGCTTGAAAATGTCTTAAGTCGAACGTAAAAACTTGAGCTGTTGCGGTTCCCTCAGCTGTGAAGGCATTAAATCCACGCTCAGCTCCAGCCTCCAGCAGAACAAAGAAGCGGAGAGAAAGAGCAGAAGAAAGAAAAGAAGCCAAGAGAATGAAAAGAGTGTGGTCCTCAAGGAGGGAGGTGGAGGAGAGGAGAGAAAGGCTTTGCGTCTAGGAGGGGTCAGAGGCCAAGGGTTAGAGCCCTTCAGACCGACAGAGGGGCCCCTGGGGCCACAGCGAGGCGCGTCAGTGTGTGTGAGGGCGTTGTCCTACACTTTCATAGCCAAAAAAACACAACAGAATACAATATGTAAATCCAATCAGTACGATCCTTTATGAGCAAAATCAACATCACTTTCCTTTCAGCTCTTTGGACTTTAAAGGCGAACATTCTACATGGGTCCTTCAGCGTCCACACATGCGCCTAAACTCAGTCACATCCACCATCAGGGTCACACCAACAGGTTCCAGCTCCTTTTACCTAATGATCTGCACAGTGATGCACACTCAGTGACACAGAGATACGGAGATGATTGCTAACTACACTTCCAGACTAGGTGCAAGACTAATAGCACTAGCAAGCGCAACAGACACAAGACATAGATTGTTTCACCGTGACGCCCAATGAACGACAAGCTTCCCCTTCACAATATTAACATGCTGACCCCTTTTGATTGTGGAGAAGTGCTGTCAGGTGTTAGCAGGGCATTTGTGCAGCAGGTTCTTTATGAACTGCATTCAGGTAGACTCTGTCAAACTCTCTCGTCTTGTTCATTTTTTCTGTATACAGTCGAGTGCAACATCATGAACGAGACTCTTCAAATCACAGCAAACAATTTTGATATGAATGCGTTCTGATGAAATGAGCACAATGGTCCATTTGAAGCATAGTCAGGTTCCACTGAAGAAATGCATTTAAAGGGCCAAGTAAGTGTGTCTACCAGTGAGCGGTGAACAGCCAACATGAAATGATGAGCAGCATATTTAATACACCTACACAAGATTAATTTTGTAAGGGAACGTCAGAAAATGATTTCCTACTTTTTTCTTTTTCTTCCTCATGATGCACATTTCACATTTGTGGAACACCACATAAGATAAATGGATTTTTAAATATTTAACACATGAAATGTTAATTATTGCATGTGAAAACATCAACTGTACATGCCATGAATTTACTAATAGGCATTTGTTGGTTCTGGATATTCTTACACAACATACAGGCACATGTGCTTTTCAGACATTTCACATGTGAAATATATTATAACAAGTCAGCGCTGTCCTGTGAAAACCATGCATGAATGAAATGCAAACATTTCAGTAAGACTACAAAAAATGCCCTGTTTTCAACCCATATATGAACAACTAATAACTCAATGTATTCAAAAGAAGATTTCACTGGACAGCACGCAGTGAAAAGTATTAAATAAATGGACTACTTGATAATGTCACCCACTATGAATGCACCACTGTGCTTGTGGTTTACTGGCTCGCCTATAACACATCTGCATTCATCCACTTGGTGTTGTGTAGCTTAATGAGTACAACAGTAACAAAAAAAGTTTCTGGGAAGCCGTGTGTGTGTGTGTGTGTGTGTGTGTGTGTGTGTGTGTGTGTGTGTGTTACAGTATGATTAGCAGTAGTGTTTGTTTTAAGATGATTAAATCTGAGAGTCAGACAGAGACAGATTATGAGCTGAGAAGTCAATGAAAACTGTTCCCAGCAATCTAGAGAGGCAATACACACACACACACACACACACACACACACACACATTCATATAATAACACACACAGTAATGAGGGCATGATGCCATCAGTGGCCACACGGTCTGATGTCGTCCAAAGTTTTCGATGAAATAAGAATGTGAAATCGAGGGATAACGAGTGTGTGTGCTGGTAGTATCTTTCCACTCCCGGTGAGAATTTCAATGCGAGAAAAAGGCATGTTTGAGGGGTTTGAATGGCACCTTTTCCAGCCGAGCATATGCAAACCAGATGCCAGGTGCTGACTGCTATTTTCATGTGTTCAGTCAGGTAAACACGCATACACACTGATCAGACATATTTGGAAAGTCTTCAGCGTTCAAGGAAAGGAGGAAGTGTGTGCGAGCTGAAGTAAGAGTGAATTTTCACAACGTATCTTTTCAGTATTCTCACTTGGTAAGTAAGATTCTGCTGCATCACATCAAACACATGGAAAGAGAGCAGCAGGAACACACACTGCGTTCACTCGGAGGCTCCAGATTAACAGGCTTCACGTTCAGTCAAACAGACGTCAAGTTGATGCAGCTGGACGTGCCTGACTCTCTGACTCTGAGACTAACACTCCCAGTAAAAGCAAAACAAAGTGCATACACACTGTTCCACCTGACTGCTACACAAGTGCTCATCGATACATCGCAAAGCCTTTTATCCACAGTCTCACTGCACCGAGCATTAGCTGCTGTCTGCGAGGGTCTCAAGTGACCTCACCACCGAACAGCGTGATAAACCACAGCGCCTCCACTCCACGCTAAACAAATCAACAGAACAGACGCAGTAAACAAAGTGAAAGAACGCTGTGCGGTTTAAAGCATCTCCAGCTTCGCTCTGCACAATTTCAAGCCGACCCTCCTCTGTGAATCATGACACTTCGCCTGTCGTCACAGTTTAAAGTCGCATGGATCAACAGGAAACGTTTGCTCCAACACTAGCAACGCACATCTGATCACTCAGGACACATGTGGATGTTATGTAACGTGTCGTTGACCACGCTGAGGGTCAGGCACATCAGTTTCCTCGGATGTCTGTACCACAAGAAACTTCCTGAACACTTCTGATCTGCCAGTGCCAAACAGCTGTCACAATGCTCTTCTCTAGAAGCACAAGTGCACACAAATTTTAATGTTTGGCTGCAGTTCCCCTGCAGACAATCACACATGAGCAATGACGCAAAATCTAATGAAAAAAATGAACACAATACACAGTCGGTGACAACAAATCTTGGAAGTAAATTTAGCAAAGTGATTCACGCTTTACACCTCAAATACAATAGTAGAAGTTCCTCTTAGTTTGACATTTTGGGAAACACACTGAATCGCTTGAATTAGACATGAAAATGAAAACCACTGCAAGGAGCCAATTAGCTCAGCTTAGCACAAAGACTGAAAACAGGGGGGTTAGCCTGACTCTGTCCAACGATATGGCTAACAATAAGCATGTTTCCCAAAAACCTTTCAAACTATTTCAAGTTGCCCTTTGAAGAAGCAGTTCCAAGAAACTTGAGTGGAATCTTTTTTTTTTTATTGCTCTGGTCTCATCTGTAACGCATGTCACACATGTAGAGGTGTGCAGTATGGCCATTACCTGCCACCATTACAAACCCCCCACAACACAGCTTGCTCTCAAACGTCCCCTCGTTTGAAGCAAGCAGCGGCTGCAGGCTGGAGGCGCAGAAGTGCACCGGCTTAATATTTTATAAGAGCTATCTAGCCAGCATAAAATCACAGATGAATTTTTTATTGCTAATGGTAAGGAACAAGTGGGTTGAGGCGACCAAACAAAAATCAGCCAGCGTGCATACTAACCTCGTTACCAGCCGAATTCCTATCACCTCATCCCACCTACCCGTCTTCCCATCAGCTAAATACAGCGCCTTCACAGCTCCGCCCACTGACCCTTCCAACAATGCCCATCATCATCATCATCATCACTGTGGTTTCTGCACTGCAGAGCTGGCCGTTTCAGCGGCTAAATTAGATGCTGCATGAATGAACGCTGGTGCAGAAGCGAGAGTTGAGGTCAGGTAAAGAAAAGCCGTAGGACGCAAAAAAAAAGCCCCTATTTGATTCTACTACAGGTGTTATAGGTGCAAGGCTTCTATCAAAAGGTCTGGTTCATTATTGAGTCACTTTTCATCCGTTCGTTTTTAGAAAGCCTGGATGCAATTACCTCTGAAACAGCAGGGATACAATACAGCACCAAGAGGCACAGGGGATGTTAGCTCTCTCTTTATTAGGTGATCTTGTTGCGCCCCCTCCTGAATACTCATAGCAGTTAGAGGAAACATGCGTCTGTACACCGTTTATATGGAGGCATGAATTGAAAGTGTCCATCATAACTGCTCGAACAGTAGTTCCAGCAACTGTTTTGAATTCCTGCACTGCTAAAAATTGTATTTTCTTCATGTCCAGGGTACAAACTGGGTCCAAGTTCAGCTCTCATCCTCTATTGCCTTCTCTTCTCTCACCTGTCTTCCTACCCCTGCATCTCTCCATTTTCCTGTCTTCCATCCACCCCCCCCCCCATCCATCCTTCTTCTTGAGTTTTTGCTGAAGACTGGAGGGAAAAATTCCAGTGGATGTAACACTATGAGAGCTTTAAATAGACAACACAGGCAGCAGGAGGAAAATAAGTGAGAGGAGGTGGAGAGGAAGAGGAGGAAGAGCAAGGGAGGAAGTGGCTAACCTGTGTGGAGCACGTCAGTCAGTGGAGGAGGGTGTGCACCAGGCTGTAAATATGTGGAAATGGGCGACTGTGAAAAAAGACTGCAGGGGAAAAGAGCCAGTGTGTTTTTAAAGGGCAAATCCACAGTGAATCAGAAAGGACAGAGACCTGCTGCATTGCTCTCTATGGGTTAGTGATGCCTGACAGCTGGTGTCACAGCCAGTAGATGTCAAGAGTAAAGAGTTGTCAAATCCCAGATGGCAAAGTCAGCTGGATGGAGTCTTTCTTTCTGTTCACACCTCAGGGTGGCCCCTACAGGCAGTCATTCCCTGCCATCCAGCGCTTTCTTTTTAGTGCACTCCAATTCTTTATATGACCGTAAGAGAAATGTAATACACCTGGATGCTGCCCTGTGTGACCATATACCCCTCCACTATCAGCCAATCAGAGCTGTGCTGCATCCCTTGAAGAGCTATTTCCGAAGCAAGTGAAAGCTTTATTCTAGTAAGTCCACATAAGCTACGCATCACCACAGCAAGTATTTAACCAATCATATCGCAAGAAATGCTGCAGCCTTTCTTACTATTCTGCAAAAGTGTGAGGTATAACAGAGACAGAGGGACAGACACCGGGGAAGAGACGCCTGTCATCGTCCCCTGATTGGCCCAGATTTATAGAGGAAAGGTCATCTCACTCACTTGCTGCAATCCCATTGGTCCACTAAATCCTACTTAAGGCTGAATCTTGTCCAATCAAAATTTAATAATGATGCCACCATGAGCATTGTGGTGCGGGCTGACAGCGTGGGTGCTATCTGCAAAGGCACTCAAATATACAATATTTATGTGTGTGTGTGTGTGTGTGTGTGTGTGTGTGTGTGTTGTGAATATCTTCCTTTATGTTTTCTGTACTTCCACTAGCTTATTATTACTGAATTACGTCCCTTTGATGATTGCTGATTTCTTTTGGAAAAAGAAAAAAGCATATGAAACAAAAGCTGCTGTTTAGTCAAGCAAAAACATTTTTCTATTAAAGCTATTTAAGTTTCATCTATCTATTTACTTTTGTTTTCTATTGATCATTTTCCTTATTGTTCTATAATAATCCATAACAATAATTATCATTATTGATGTTCCTACCACAGTCACATCAGGGGAATACATAGTCAGTCTCTAGGAGAAATATTAATTCTGTTTGGAGAGAGACGCACATGATGGTCGGGATGAATGCTGCTTGTGTGTTTGTGGACGACACACAAACGCACATTAGAATAATGCTTGTGCGCGTTTATTAGAAAAAATAGCGTAATCCTACCGCTGTACAAAAGAAGAGAATGAACGGGAGAGGTTAGAGTTGAACATAGGGTGGGCGACGTTTTCGCGAGGGAGGCCTCAGTTCTGGAATTCATTTAGGGTAAAAGAGAGGAGGGGGTTGCAACAGTATGGGCCAAAGTTCAGGCTCTGTTCTCCACTCTGACCCCGCCTGCAGCTCGAGCGGTGGGCCTCCATTTTGGAATAGGCGAGGATCCCCATTTTGAGAAGGCGAGAGCGATTCAGCCTCGGCCTCTGCTACCGAAGAGACTTTACTCATTTCTGAAAGCTATATCTCCACAGAATCCACGTCATCTACTTCACTCTGTCGCGCTGTTATCGCGAGAGAAGCCACGGGCTGGTTTATATCAAGATAAGAGCAGATTTGTCCATTTGGTGCAGCTCACGGGCCTGTGCTGACGTGAACACTCGATGATAAGAAGTCACTAAATGACACTTAAAAGAACATGAAATTATCGACTGTATTTCGTTGGTAGGCTACTTAATCCCGCCAACTGCAGCCTATTAACTAAGATGAGCTGTGGGTGAGGTGCGCTATACCTTCAGCAGCTCTTCCCTCAGCTGTGCTGCGCCCCCTCCCCTCCCTCTCTGCTCGCCATTTTGTGAAGCCTATAGCCATTTCATGTTACGGACACACTGCTGGGCGGGGGGAACGCCAGGCCCACACCAAGCCGCTGCAACGACTCTATATGGCTGTCGTTTATGAACGCAACTTGAGCAAAGTCGGACTTGAACGTTTTGTCCGTGTAAAATACCCTAATGACTTCCAGGTTTTATGGTGCTGACTTTTTTTTTTTTTTTTCTTTAAGAACAGCCTCGATGAGGAGTCCCAGTTGTCGACCTTCAGCCGACGTTCACTCATAAAATAAAGGTTTAAGTTACGGTGTCACCGTGTTAGAACGTGAGCCTTAATTTTCAGACTGAACTCAAACGCAGCACGGTTGTTAAGATTTCACTGCTGTGCTGCACTGTTAAGGATATGAGAGGAGATGTGTGTGTACGTGTGTTAAAAACAATCATGGAGCCTCTGGCAATCAACAATTAAAGGCGTGTAAGCAATAAAAGGTGAATGGCGAGACTGTTGAGTTCACTCCATACAGGCCTATGACTGAGGCCGTTAATTAGGCTACTTTACGTGCGTTTTTAGTCTGAAAAAGGTTCCTTATTCACATTTTCATTAAAAGTGACTGCAGCGAAAATACAGACCCCCACGCGAGAGCCCGGGAAGAGAAACAGTTTCAACTGGAGATTTTCTGTGGCTGTTTGAGGACTGTTAACGACTTATCGGCGGTTTGCATGAGTGCTGTGTTTCCAGACTTCTCAGCCACATTTTGTGTTTCGATAAAACGTCATCTCTCCCCTCTTTCTCTCTCTCTCTCACACACACATGCATGCATACATACATGTGAGAGCAAGTAGGCGGCCATTCTGACCAACGCCCATTTACTACAATGAGCGTGCAGTCACATGACGGCGGAGAATTCAGCAGAACAGAGCACATACAGCACACTGGAGGAGGAGGGCGATCACATCACACTACATGCGCCATTACATGAACATGGGATCGTGCAGACGGTGTGCTGGGCTGAGGGTCGTCTCAGTCGGTGCAACAGCACAATAAAGCCCCTTACCCGAGCCATCTGTTTCATCTCACAGCAGCCGCCGTAACTGTTTGACAGTGGGACATATGGATAGATAAATATAAGACAGATATCTAGATAGAAAGACAGACTATTACGGACTACACAGTTGCTCGATGTGATATTGAAGTCACAGCTGTGGTCTGATGCTCGCCGTGCAGGGACACACCTCCCCCCATGTGCGCGCCGAGACACGCGCGTCGTTGTCAGTCACAACCGCAAGCAGTTCAACTATAATGTATGTGAAACACGCGCGAGCACTGTTTGTATTAAAACTTATGCAATTATCTTTAATTATCAGGACGACGGTGTCTGCGCGCGCGCACCGTCTGCTCGTGTATCCCCGGCGCGCCGCGTGTGTGGAGGAGACCAGGGGAGCGCGAGCGCGTCCCTCCATTCACAAAGTGCGTACAAACTACTCAGGAGTTACTACAGCGGCGCGAGCGATGGGAGGGGCTGGCCGGACCGCGCAGCCCTGCGCGAGGGGCAGAGAAAGAGAGGAGGAGGGGATTATACTATAGAATGTGTGCCATGAAAGCTCACGCCTGAAATACAGCACGGCTTTTTTTTTTTTTAGTTGTAGTATGGCAGCGAGGAGGGAAGAATATAAGCTTCCCTGTCCTGGTGTGAGTGGAGAGGGTCAGCCTTTCCTCTCCGACAGGGAGACCGCTTTCTCCCCGCTGCGCTTTCCAACTTAGACAGGTAAAGGTTATGGAATAAATGAAGTGAAATCGATTCCTATGTGAGCGCTTCGCTCTTCACCTAATATCGAAATGACGCGCTGTCGGGTTAAACCCGAAGCTGTTGGAGGCGACATTTGTTTCCGACTTGGCTCAACCGACAAAGCTGTGATGTGGCACAAAACTAAAACGGGTGTCGGTTAAAAAGAGATTAAAACAATATAGCACCGGCCGAACCTGAAGGCTAATTATCTGTCTTTGTATCGCAGAAATAGTTCCTAAGACACTGCTGAACCTCAGCTCCGATAATAAGAACATAAACGCGAATGAAGCAACAGCAGAAAATGAGCATGGCGGCGGTGGGAGATTGGTTTTAACTAATTAGACAGAGCCGTGCACAGGCTATTACTGTTCAAACATTTAATAACAACGACAGACAGTGGAGCTTATCATTTAGTGTGAGAATAATCAGGAATAAATTCTCTGAAGAGGTGAAGGCTGATACTGGAACATTTCAACAGGGTTTGAAAACAAATCAAAGAAACAAATCTCTCTCTTTTCTTCTTCTCTTTTTAAAACTCTTTTCTTAATGAAAGGTAATGAGTGTGGCCTTCAGGTGAGCAGTGACAGGCAGGAGGAAGATGGAGACATCTACACGAGATCAACAGGGTGCCCTAAAACACATTCTGACCGTTTCTCTGTCGAGAAAGGAAACAGGTTTATCTTTTGAAGAATATGAGTCTCGAGGTAAGTAACAGTGATTCTGAGTCCTAAAATGGATGAAAAGTGATTTCTAAAAAGCATGACAAATATTTGTAATGCTTCTCCATCCAGTCTTCAATCATCTCAGAGAGAAAATGAAGAATATTGTAATCTTCTTACAGCACAATCTCTTTTAAACAAAGTTGTTTATTCAATGTAAACATGTTGCAATTGGCTGAACACTAAAGTCTCACAGATAAGATAATAACCTAGGATAAAAACACATCTAAATATGAAGGAAACAAACTAGTAATAATAATTTAAAAAAAAAAAACAACTAATCATTCAATGACTAAAAGCTGAAGTTTTGCTGCACAGGGTGAACTATCTTCATGATCAGGACCTACAAATTCTACAAAATTTAATTCAAAACATTTTTTTAGATTAATTGTGAGTGTTTGATTCCCTCACTATTGTCAAACAATAATCTATAGCCAATCAATCAATACAAAACTTCAACCACTGATGGCATGTTTAGAGGACATTTTCTGACATAGTGAAAGGTTTTGTCAGATTTTGTTATTTTAAAATCATCCATTCAAACATGCTCGATGAGTTTGTCTTAATTTATAGATTTAAGTTAAGTAACACTTAAGTTATTTTAGGGCATTTATGAAAAGCCTGTTAAGGCGAAAAGGAAACATTCATTAATACTAAAAAAAAAAGTTATTTTATTTGAGCATTTTCTGACGTTCTCGGACAAATTTTTAGGCTCAATCATTTCAACGAAGTAATAAGAAGACTGTAATAACTTTAAACAATTTAATTAGGTGTTTTTGATATATTAAAGTGATTTACTGGATAGATTTCATTTTTTCTAAATAAGTATTTGAATTCTTTCCTCATAAAGTATCTGTTCAGAAATGCAGAGAATGCATTCATCTCTCTCTGGTTTACAACGCAGCAGGAGGCGAAGAGAAGGCTGAAAAACAGCTAACGTGTTCGCAGTATTTATTTTGAACATATCAGCTGACTTCAGCCTGGGGGGGGGGTTCACTCACTGAGCTGAGCAGGTTTGGGTCTCATTTTGGGACAGATGCAAGAAAAATAATTTGCAGTTTGGAATGAGGAATAAAAATGAACTTGATGTTTTCCATGATTTTGACAGCTTTCTTTTTCTGCAACATGAAGCCCTTTTCTTAGTCAAACAGTGTCATGAGAATGTTTGAAAATTTGAATAAAGTCCAAACAAACTTTACCCTCCAAATTCTAACAAAGGCACAAATATGTGCCGACAAAGAATTTATCTTTATTTAACTAATTCCTTTGCAATCATAAGATTACCCAGAGTCTAATTTCAGACTAATTCAAGCTGAATTCTTGAGGGATTTCGTGTTGTTGAAAAATATTATTTCTAAATTAGCATTATCTTGATTGATCGCTCAGAGGATCGCTCTGAACACATTCAAAAGTCAAGACACACTCCTGCGTTCACTCCTTCACAGAAACACAGCCACTCAGAGAGAGATAATCTGCTTCTGTCCAAACAAAATCTAATGATTTGTTTTTGCTTTTTTTTCCTCTTTTTGCAGGGTGCAGTTGCAGGACTGAGTGAATGGAAAGTGGACAGGGGCCCGGCCTCCTACTCCCCTCTGCAAAAACAAAATGGGGGAGAAGGAGGAAGACGAGAGGGAAGGAGGGAGTTCCTGCTTTGTCTAAATGAGAGCCTGTGTGTGTGTGTGTGCGTGTGCGTGTGTGAGTGCGTGTGTGACGTCAGCCTCGACTTTGTTTTGAATCGGTGAGGAACAGGGCGGGACCAACGGCAGCCTATAGAAAAGCAGCAAGGAAAGGGGCCCGTCTCTACTCCACACACACGTACACACACGCACACACGTACACACACACACACCTCGTTTGCTGCTCTGAACAGCAGAGGGCCGACTGAGTCACTCTCTGCTCTGCTGTTCTGACTTCACTGCAGACCACTGAGGAAATGCTGATTTTTGGGGGGGAAACTAACTAAACTAAGTGGGACAGAAAGTTTACTCCTGAGGCAAGTCTTCTTCTGTTCATTTATCTAAGCAGCCCAATGGGAAAAAGATCAAATACATTGAAAATATTCATCTAAATACATCTACTGCTACCACTGTTACTGCTGTACTGCTGCAGTGACTGCTGCAGCTGTCATTATTAGTGCAGCGATAATAACAATAAAACACAGCAACAGTACAACAACATAGTAATAGTTCAGTAGAATAAAGCCTGTTTTTTGGATCCACACATTGTTAAAATAATAACCGCCGCTCCAAACCTTTATGGGGCCCTTGGCAGATATTGAGTGGCCCCTCCCTGGTGTCACTGTAAATATTGTGTGATCACTTATGGAGCCTCACAAAAGTCTCATACCTGAGGACAAAAAAGATATTTCAAGGTGTGTTTACCAGCTTTTAAAGAACCGGTTCTGGATGGAGTGTGTTCAATTGTTCAAGTTTGAAGAAAAGTCTTCAGTTTTGTTTTTTTAACTTTGTTTCACAATGGTTTCTAGTATTTCTTTACCAGCTGCAAACTTTTTAGATCTGATTTACAGGCTCATTTGTCATTAGCTGCTTTATTTTTTTCCCTTGGTGCACATGTCAGTGACCTGCCTGCAAAGTTTGGATTTTACAGTTTTTCTGCCATTTTTTCCATGTTATGTTGTTAATAAAAATATGTCTAAAATGAGAGATTCCATCCATTCATGCTTTAAGACATATTAAAATACTCAGCTTTGAAAATTAATTTGTTTTCTTTTCCGCAAAAACTTCTCACAGCAACTTGTTGTTAGGAAATCCAGACTCCATGAATGCAGATATATTTTTTGTTTCAAACTCTGTGTCTGAGCACTGCAGGTTTCAAGATCTCACACTTGTGTAAGCTGCAAACTGGACCACGACAGACTTCCAAAGCAGCTGAGATGTCACAAATCAGGCTCTTTCGAAAGCTTTCTTCAGCAGATGAATGTGAAAACAAACTCTGCACTACGTCCATTTAAAAAGCTTTTCTTTGTGTCACATTTGATGCACAAGCCTGATTTTGCATTCGGTTGTCAGATAATTGCAGCTTATATATCTGCTGTACAGGTTTAATTATGCTGTTGAGTTCACTTATTTTGACATGATGTGGATGATGAGGAATTAGTATAAATTTAAGCTGTCACTTGAACGGCAGCTGTAACTTCGCAGGGCTTAATACCGTGACACTGGCAGAGCAATGGTAGCATTACAAGTGTTGTGTATCCAGAAAGCAGAATGGGAGTCGTTCAAAAAGCCTCATGAACGGTTTTAAAATCAACCTTGAAATGAGCAATATAAGAAAAGATATTCCTGTATTAGTCCCACAGTGGGGAAATTTCCAGTATTACAGCAGCAAAGTGGATAGCAAAAAATAGAGTAAAAAGGAGAAAAATGGAGAAAAACGTCAATTAAAATAACTAAAATCTAAAATACGTTTTTCAACATCGGTTCAATTAAGTCTACTTAGTCATAAAAAAAAAAAAAAATCATTTCAATAAATGAAAAGTTAACTTCACATTTCTAATTTTGTACTGGGGTCCTTTGGTGGTCGCGGGGCCCTCAGCAGCAAAGCCATGCAAAAAATTTCAGCGATCAGACTCTCATCTTTCAAATCAAATAAGAGCAAAAAAATAAAATAAAACAAGTCCAAAAACATCATCAGTGACATTTCAAAACCTGTGACAGGAAATGCTATCTTCAGCAGCAAGTGGGTCTGAGACGATGAGAAGAGCGGGGGCGGCAGCGTCTAAACCGAGGGCGGCTCTCACCTTTCTTCTACAAAATTGGGCCATTATATCGACTGGTGCTCTGCTCGCTTTCAGAGTCCGCCGGCTGTTTCCCTGCCAGCTCAGTACAACACACAGAAGATTCACTCTCACACTTCATCTCTCTGCTACAATCTTAGCCTGTCTGAACATTCTGGGCCAAAGACAAAGAGTCGATTCTTCCGCTTTATTATTACCATCCTGCTAAAATGCAGAGGGTTTCGTCAGTGAACGTGCTGTCATTGTGTCAGTCAGGGACTTTAGTTCCTTAGTGGCCTAAAAATACATGTGTGGTAGCTGTCAATCATCATGTCAGAGTGGGTGGCGTTTGTTTCTTTCCCTCCCAAAATAATGAATCCTACAGTTAGAACTAGTCCTTTTATTTCCCGCTCATCTAAGTCAGCCCATCAAGCTGTCTCTCTCTCACACACACACACACACACACACACACACACACACGGTATTTTCTTGAAGGCTCCCACCCAGTATCAGAGTGTACAACTACTGCGACACCTCCTTCTACACACACACACACACACACACACACACACACACACACACAGTAGGTCCAGACCACGTGAGCGAGTGCAGTGGATGTGATATGGCACACCCCCGGCTAGCACACACCCACTTCAGAGAGGGGGGAGGGGAGGACTGAGGGAGTGCTGTGTATGTGTGTGTGTGTGGGAGGGAAGGGGAGCACATTACAGCACTGGGGGAGGGGACTCCTCTCTCTCTCTCTCTCTCTCTCTCTCTCTGCCTCTCTGTCTCTCGCCCCATCTTCTTCGCTCTCTTTCCCTTCGCTTCCTCCCGCAGCAGCTCATACATGTCTGCATGTGTGCGCGAGTGTGTGTGCACGCGTGCGTCTGCATGCGCGCAGCCGTAGCACATGCCTGTGTGTCAGACATGTGACCAGCAGGCATAGCCTCCATTTTAACTCTTTGAGAATCCCAGTGCAGGGAGAGGAGGAGAGAGAGAGCAGAGAATCATGGGAGGAAAGTTGAGAGAAAGCAAACAGTGAGGCGAAGCGGCCGACACTTTGTGTTCCATGGAGGGAAAGTGATTCACTATGAAAGCAACTATTTACATGGTGAGATAATATGGCTGCTGAAATCTACCACCTACAAGAACCAAGTTGAAGCTTCCACCTACGCTACGTCCACACTGCGGGCCTCGGTGCGCCTCAAACGCGGTCAAGTCGTGGAACAGCTTCGGAGGCCGTTCCGGTGGCGGGATCAGGACGGCTGTATGGGACATTTTTTAACTCTCCCAAACATTGTCGCCCACTGCATGCAGCTATCAGCCAAATGTGTGGAGGTGTAAAGGTGGGCTGGGTGCAAACTTCTCTTAAAGTGACACTATTGCCTCACTTCCACTGCAGGGCTGGACTCCCCTGGAACTGCTGTCTTTAGGTTTTCCATCGGCAAAAGTTGTGGACTGTGTCCAGTACTGCTTTTGGTATCGCCTCCATCGGGGCTCCAAGCCAGAGACAATCGTTCTGGTGGCACGTTGAAGATGTTGAGTTTCACATTGCGACGCTATGACAATCAGCTAAAATCCCGTCTATACTGAGGGGGTACTGTGTGCAGTGGAAAATGAAATCAGGAAAAGTACCTGGCACAAAAAGCGAGTTTCGCCGAGCCACGCTGTACCATGGAGTGGAAAGGAGGCTTACGTAACAGAGCGGTCGTTTAGCACTTTAGCAGTCAGCTACAACGCTATAAGTTGTTGTAACACAAGTAGCACAAGCGGAGAGGAGACGTTGAGTCATTACAGATAAATCTGAAAATGCTTTGCAGTGTGGGGAAAGCTGGCTTTAACAAACAAAAGTGAATTTCAGAAGACACCTGTGTGCTGCCTCTAACCTTCTGTGTGAGAACTCTTTAAATGTCAGCACAGCAAATCACACAAGGTGTTACCATTGTAACACCTCCAACGTTAACACATCCTGAGGAGTGCTACTCAGCCTGTAGAAGCAGTTGGATTATATATTCAGAGGCTCTAAAGTTTGAGAGAACAATAAAATATTTCAGCTCGGACATCATGATTTTTACGTTTTTAACAAAAAGCCCGCTTTAAGTCTTTGAAGTGGAGTTTGACAGAAAAGGCATTGTCGAGCTGCATTCTGGTTAATGTAGGATTGAGCGTTTTTTGGAACTTGACCCAGACTTGGGACTAAAACTCAGGATATCTGCTGCTTCGATTTTGACAAATATTTGGTTATGCGCCCCCCAGTTATATAAAGTCCAGCGCTACATCACAGGAGGGCACCTTCAACAATGAGGATTTTGTCAGATGATCCTGATTCCTGCACTGAAGCATTTATGGGTCATAAATGAGCACAGCTACATTGTGAATTTGCTTGCATTTAACATACAACACAACCATATTGTGCACAGGTGATCACAGAGAACAGGAGGGACCAAAACAGGGTTACCCGACCTGATAAACTTGGAAAAACAATTTTGCTGGTTGCCAACCCAAGGAGGAGGAAGGAGACAGCTAGGAGATCCACCACTGTAGCTTCACACACATACACTGCATTCAAAATCAGCTGGACACAACAAATAACCGCCGTCACGTCAGCGTCACTCATCTACTTCTACTGCAGCGTTTCTCAGGAAAAAGCTTACATGTACCATGCATGTCTTGCTGCAGTGCATTCTGGTCCACATCCTGCACGTGTGGGTGTAGAACTGATCTATTTCCCCCTTTGGCTGTTGTATATTATTTCTAAATGGTGGCTCTTTGATTCCAGAGCAGGACTCCTGAACAGAGCCACAAATTCAACGTTCGCTGTGTTTAAATGGATTTGTTTTAAACATCCTTCACGCCGTCACGACAGTGATCAGGTATAAACTCAGGTAATAGACGCTGAAGCATGTTTTTCTCAGGTTTTACAGATAAATCCTAACAGATTCCACCATGACTCAAACCACTAAATGAAATGCGTTTTCTCCCAGCGGAGAGATCTTGCTCTCTTCTTCCTTCTTGTAAATCTAAAGCTGATGAACCTTGCGCTCACGCGGACTCTCAGCGGTGGAAACGCGCCGGAGACGAGATGCCGACAGACAGACAGTCATGGCGAAACCATGTTGGAGCAGACAGACTCAGTCAGTGAGTCATCTGAAAACACCACCCTGCTGGAACCCAAAACTAAACTCTGCACGTCCATTTTGGAATTTGAAAAAAAAAAAAAAAAAAGCGGCTTTCTGCGTCTAAATATAGAGCGTCCAGTCTGTCAAAGCATTTTGTGGAGGACACAAGTGACATGCCATTACATTACATTTAATGGACGCTTTTGAGACTGACATTTTCTTCTCTTACACACACACACTAACACACACTCGGCGAGCAAGTCAGGACTCGCTGATTTCAACAAGTGGACAGAAGGAACCACAGATCCAACCACCATGTGTTTGGTTTTTATTTGCCTCCTGTCAAACATGTGGACGTCTCTTTTGGGACATATTTCCTGTGTTCCTTATAGCATCTTGTTTCGAACAGGTCATTTTTTTTTTTTTTTTCATTAATAATGTGTAAAAGAAATCATTCTGTTGTGATATTAAAACACATGATCCTGCAGGGAGATCTGCACAAAGCAGACATTTGGAGCCATTGGCAGGAGATCACCACAACATGTGATCCATTTAAAAAAAAAAAGAGAGAGAGAGAGACAGGGGACTGAGAAACTGCACATCTTCAATAAAAATGGATAATGTCTTGATGTCCTGCAGGAGCTCTGGAATCACAGAATCACTTCAGATGGATTTTCAGGCTTCAAAGCACAATAATATACTTTATGTCACATTAATGTTACAGTCATGTGACTTTTTTAAGCACCCTCTCTGTGTATTTGTAAGATAGGATGACTTTATTTGGGACAATGAGGACACGCCCCCCTCATATTTCATAGTTATGTTATGAAGCGCCTCTGTTATGAAGAAGTGGGCCTTTATTGGGCAACTGGGGTCTAATGAAAAACACCATCGAGTTGCATTATGGGCATTGTAGGATTGAGCATTTTTGCAGTTTGACCCACACTCTAGAAGTCAGGATAGATCGCTCTCTTGGATTTTAACCATGCTTGGTGCACCCCTTTAAATTTACAGGTAATGATGGTTTTATTATTCTAAGACACACATACTGCATTGACCATCAACCCAGCAGAGCCCATAGCTTCATCTATTATTTCATGTTGCGGTTTGTGGTGAGACGTGTAAATACAGTAAATATAAATACAGTGAGTCTGTAAATAATACAGACACACAGTCCACATTGTGAGACTTTGATAGATTTATGGAAGGCATGAAGAGCAATTTCAATATGATGTGTTATTTGGAAGATTAATTTAAATACGTGTGGATTCACTTTGCATTTTCAATCAGATTTTTTTTTTTTTTTTTTGGATCATATTCTTTATTTTGTTTGTGTTGTTGTTTTTGTTTCCAAAGACTCATTATTTCTCCCATTCTAAATCCAGCGGTGATCCAAACAAATTCATCCCGAATGAGGTCACAGACAAGCCCTTTCTTCAGCTCATGTTACGCACTTCACTGCTGAACCGTTTTAGTGAAATGAGACTACAACACGGGCCTGGTTAGCAGGTTAATGCAAGACGAGCAGCACAAGGTCAGCAGCTTTTTTTTTTTTTTTTTTTTTTTTTTGGACAAATTGATTCTCTCTGCTAGAAAATGACTTTTTATTCCAGAGAAAGCGTCAGCATGAAGAAAAACGGAATCTACAACGGCAGCTTGTTCAAATTAAAGCAAATGCAAAAGCAAAGGGAGGAACTAACGCTTTCAAGACAGTAAAGAGAGAGAGAGAGAGACAGCACGAGGAAAACATAAACAAAGACCGTCTGGGTCAAACAGACAAACTGCTGGAAGGTTGACAGTTAACTGCTCACACACACACACACACACACACACACACGCACAGGAACCAGGAAGAGGATGGGGCAAGAAGTTCTATACGCAAAAGAGCAACTATGGAGTCCCTCCCAGCCAATCTGAGGCTAGCATGGTGAGCCCCCTGGCCAATCAGAAGCATGGATTCTCTATAGGCTCCTTAATCTTCAGTTTCTTTCTCATTACTGCTGAAAAAATGTCAAGAATTTAGGTCCAAGGTGCACCTACCACACACACACACACACACACACACACACACACACACACACACACACACACACACACACACACACCCCAAACCATGTCGGCCCATGCAGGAAGTGGTGTAGTGGAGGGAGAGGTAAAGGGTGAAAGGTCATTAAAAAAAAGAAAGAAAGAAAAGAAGGAAAAAAATGAAAGAAAGAATAAAAGCCATAAAGGAAAACTGAGGAAGAGACAAATTCCAGTTTGGGGTCAGTTTTCCTAATCTCCTCATTTTGAACAACAAAGAAAATTGGTTTCATTTAAATTGGATTAAAAACTAGTTTAGTTTTTAAAGCAGACTGGAGATTAAAAAAAAAAAATCTGTTTTATCCAAAAGCAAATGACAGAATTTTACACGGTTCTGTTTGCTTGTTGCTTGTGTCAAAACCACTGAAGTTAAAGCGTGATTCTAAGTGTTAAAGTGCAGCTTTGTCCTCTTGTGTGACACTTTATATAACAGGCCTGTTGTTCTCAAAAAGCAGAAGCGGTGGAGGAGCAGTAGGAAAATGCCATCAATTCAACTCAGCTTTACTGCCATCATTTGAAAGGAACTCTGGGATTTTGGAGATTTGTAGGAAACTTTAGACTGTAAGTGTGATTTGTAAATAAATAGTAAATAGTCAGAAGTCAGTACATTTAGTTAAGAGAAAACACGAGTACTGTAATTCTTTAGAAAATGGAAAAAGTCGAGGTGTTTTGAAATGAAGAGGAGTGGGTTTTTACTGAGAGCTCTATTGTTTTACAGGAAACTCCTTTTTCTTTACAGAGCACAGAAACCTGTAATGACACGTTCCTCCAAATGAACAGAATTTTAATTGTGAGGCAGAAACAAAGACATTTGTTTCCAGTAATTACGGAGCTAGATTCAAAAATCTACTTTCATCCAACCGCAAAATAACTCGGAAATAATGTTGTTTTTTAGTAGTTACATGTTACAAACCCGTTTCTGAAGATTTCATTTTGGTAAAAATCGGCAAGTTGCTGCCGTTTTGTTCAAAACATGAACTTTTCTTTCTTTCTTTTCTAGCTTGAACGAATGGCGCTTGCTGTCAGGGTTCTGTTTAATGAGTCAAAGCCCTTAAAACTCAAAAAAATAGGAAAGAATTTATGAGCATGATTCATTCTTCATTCCAATAAAGTCGGTTCTCTCACAGGTCTGCTTTGCCTCTCAACCTTCAGGCTAAAATGATCATGGTGTTGACATATTTCCAATCAGTGTAATTAACACACGCAATTTTGAATGCTGTTTGTGTCGCTGAACTGAAGTCTGTCCTTTACTAAATGTCTTCTGTGTAAACAGATTCCACAAGATGAACAAGCCCCTGATTCAGGGTCTGGATTTCAGCTGAAACACTGTCCAGCAAAGACGAGGGGGGGTGGAGTGAGAATACTCATCTATGTTTAGATTTTATTGGCATATTTTCTGCTATTAAAGCTCAAAAGCGATGAAGAAAAAAGATTATTTCCTAGAAAACATGCTGTGTCCTGAGTCTGAAACGAAAACTGCAGCCAATGAAACCATCACCGACTGTACAACAGTCCCACCCCTCCACCCCTCTCATCCAATCAAACGGCTTCCCCTGCCTAACTGATATCCAATTGGACCATACTTCTGGCTGATTCCTCCCTGCTTGTTTCTCACCTCCGCCCTGTCTCCTATTACACTGATGCACGGTAACAAATTACATTTACTGGATACACTCAGCGCAACAGAAAGAAAGAAAGAAAGAAAGAAAGAAAGCAAGAAAGCAACAAGAGTGTTCAGAGAAAAGAATCCATGCATGAGGATATTAGCAGCTGAAATTTATTGCAAACCACAAGCTGACTTTTTTTCAATTGTAAAAATGGAGAAATTCCAGCATGTCCAGCGGTGGGAAGCCAGTGAGGGATGATGTCCTTGTCTCTGATTCCTACCTAAACCCTGTTTCCTAAAACCTAACCATACAGAACAACTGTTTACACTTACTGAAAGCACCCAGAGCGTGAACATGTTGCTGCAGCACAGACTCCTTAGTTAAATGCCAAACCAGAGCCACACCAACTGAAGAAAAATGAAAAATATTTTGCAGACAGAACCTTTATCTGACATGTTTCGAGCAATATTACACCAAAGCATACGTACGTTGTTTAATGCATAACAGTTCAGTGTGAATGTAAGGAGGGAATACATCAGCTCTGAACAGGCTCGACTGTGACTCTTAATGCGACAGACAAAAATCTTTTTGTGTTCTCTCTGTGCAGATTTTGTCTGTAATGCAGGGTCAAGCAGGGGGACGCCACCATGAAGGCAAGGTCTGCGGTTCAGCCCTCGCATTGACTGTCAGAGCGTGTTAGACGCAGTCCTTGAGGCTGGATCTCTTCAGGTGTAAACCGATTTCACTTCAGAGCTTCTGCATGAGCACATATTCATGCTATTGTGAAACGATCTTGAACTGAAGCAGAGTGAGCAATATCAGCTGGGTTAAAGCGATAATAGGTTTGTCAGTGTCGGCGTGTTATCAAATATTAAGTATGAGTCAGTCAGTGTCCTCCTCTGATATATTAGAAAAATCTGCAACAGTACTGGATCAGTATTTGGGGATATAGTTTAGATGTAATTATTTTGGTTGCAGCTGATTATGGGATTGTTAAATTAACTTTAAACAGTCGACTCAAGCCACTGGTTTTTCACTCCTTTCAAATTTAGATTTTTGCACAGTTAGGTGGAAAGTTGTGAAGTAGATCAGCATACCACTTAATAGGTACAGTCTGCGGGTGGAGTAGCTGTTAAAGCCATAAATTATGGCACAAGTCAGTGACATAATTAGCACATTATAGGAATGACTGACAGTCATGTCATTCATGGAGTGTTTCAAGGGCACGAGCATGTATTTACGCTTCTCTGAACAGACTCTGGATTTGACCCAAGACTGACAGGCAAGAAAAGATTTGTGAAAGAATATGAAGAAATAATACATAGAGTAACATTCAGTCCTTTCAAAATGATTGCTGGTCAGAGGGAACATGATAAAGTGTATTTAGTTATTTCAACTTTATATGTTGTAGGTGTGGTGTGATTTTTTTTTACTTCCTTGATTTCTAGGATTTCAAGTGTTTTTTTTTTTTTAATCAAAAAGGTTTCAATAACTCTGGAAACACATTTTTTTGTAAGAGACTGTAGGATGACTGATTTCAGACCTTTGACTGTGAACTTACACTCTGAAAATAGAAACAGAAATAGTGAAGAGTTTCTACCTGAATCATTTCACTCCCGCCCTCAATAATACCAAAGTCTGCTACAAAAGCAAAACACATTGTGGTCTTTTTGAAAGGACAGAGGATTGTTGAAATCCAGGGTGACTAACAAACACACATTAAAAACTCTTAGCTGCACGCACGCATGCACACACACCTTCTAGTGTCTCCCATTGGGTGACATGACTGTGGATGATGACTGGAGCAGGGCTGCAGGGAGGCGCTCTCTCATGTACATGCACACATTCTCTTAACATACACACACACACACACACACACACAAGCACAAGGGGCCCCATCCACCATGCAGACCCAACCCCTGGGCCCCAACCCCCCAACAACCCTCCCTCCCCCCTCTCCCTTTCTTTCTTTCCCTCTTCATTTCTTGGTCTTTCCTTCTTCCCCTTCACTGCTCATCGCTCCTCATGTATGTGCCGGTGTGTCATGCATGTACCCAGATGTGTGTATGTGTCTGTGTGTGTGTGTGTGTACAATTTATTTTTAGTGAGCGAAAGAGCGAGAGATGGTCAGAATGAGGGGAAAAAAAAAAAAACAGAGCAAGAGACACAGAGGGAGAGTCAGAGATGGAGAGAGAGAGAGAGAGGACAGATGGTTTGAACCAGAGAGAAGAAACAATCAGAAAGATGGGGCGGAGGACAAGGGGGGTTGGGGGGGGGGCGCGGTGGGGGGATCTTCTTAAAGAGACAGGACTCACTTACCCCTTCACCTACATTAGGCCTCCATGTATCTCCTCTATCTCCTCTCCGTCACTTTCTCTTCTGCGTTGTCATTCTTTCAGCCTGTCTTTGTCTTGGACCTCTCTCATCACAGTCTTCCTTCAAATATTTCTTTCATTAAGTTGGACTATCTGTCTTTTTTTCCTTAAAGCTATCACTACTTATCCTGTATTACTTCTTAATTTTCGGTTATCCTTTTAAAAAAAATGTTATCAGCTTCTACTCGTGTCTGCTTTCAGTGGCTTTTCTCATCCATTACCATCGATGCATCGTTGATTTAAGTACTGCAATTTCTTAAAGTTGGGAAACTCACAAAAGACAGATTTCTTTTCTTTTTTTTTTTAAATTGGACATTTTAAATTGAAACAGCAGAGGTCCAGATATCCTGGCTGCAAATCACTGCTATGGGTCAAGCTCCAAAACCACTGGATCCTACATTTCCCATAATGCAACATGACAGCATCTTCTCTCCAGAGCCGCGTAAGACATTTTGCAACTGTTTTGACTGGCTGAAAGGTACTCCAGCTGACCACCATTTGTGTAAAACTGGTGTGGTGGCCCTTTAAAGTCAAACACCTTCATTACACAAAATATATCACTTTTTTTCCCGACTGTTGCTTACAGCTGGATACGCAATAACAACAAAACATGTGTATGTAAAGATTAAATGTAAAGAAAATAAAAGAGACCAAATCAGCTCACAGCAGACAGCACATGGACGACAAACAGCCGATACAGTGATCATCACGAGTGACACGACCAAAAACAGGAGCAATAAGACGCACATACGAAACCAAAGCATTTTAAGGATAGGGTCAGATATTCTCCGTGTCCAAACTGTCCATGAGTCCCATCCTCACACTCTGTGCAAAAATACATTCTAATGTTAAGTCAAAATCAGCTCAGATCTTTAACCACAATCTAAAAATACTCCATGACAAGTTAAGTTCAGTTCACTGCTCAGAGGTTTTATTGCATTATTATAATTCGAATTACTAATATCATTACTGATGCATTAAGACTAGTTCCACTTGAATGCTGCAGCTGATTGAGCTGGAGCAAATTGTAAGTACTCTGTAGAGCATTGGGCATTTTCATCTGTAACAGAGCATCATATTCTATGAGATGACAATGTGCTTTATGTGAAACTTTTCCTGTCAAATAAATGTAATGGAGTAGAAAGTATAATATTTCCCTCTGCAGTGTGCTGGAGCAGAAGAAGAAAGTAGCATCAAATAATTAGGAAATGTACTTCAGAAGTATAGTACTTACTGCATAGTAAATACTAACTTCTGATAAAAACTATCATTCATTAGCGCTGCAGCTAATAATTACTTTAATTAACAACGAGTCAGTGGTTTATTTTCTCGATTAATCATTTGTCTAGAAATGTCTGAAAACAGTGTAAAATGCGTGCCGTAACTGCCCACAGCCCAGGCGATGTATTCAAACAGCTGATTCCATTCAATAGTCTAAAACTCAAAATATCCATATTACTATTAGAAATGACAAAGAAAAGCATCGAATCCCCCTCTGAGGCGCAGGGAATGTTTATTGAAGTTAGAATGTGTTCAGGATGAAAGTCGCTCTTTGTGCTTCCCCAGATTGTGTGTCCTTGCTGAGCCTTGACAGAGGGTTACTTCCTGGCTGCTGCGACACAATACTGGCAGTAAACGTGCACACAGGATGAAGATACCACTAGATTTCAGTCACACTGCTTAATTTCAGCTAAAGTTTCGAATGCACTTTTGCACAGCGTATGGACTGTGGAGTTTGTCCCACATTTCCTGCAGTGCAGCAGTGTTAGGAGCACAGTGACCCATAACTCCAGCAGAATGTATTAGAACTGGCTTTAGAATATCCAAACCTATCCTGTAAAGTGACTGGACCACTTCTCAATACACAAACAGTCCAGCTAACAGGGAAAAAAAAAACAAAGATCTTCTGTGGGAGCTGAACAGCACAGCTGAAAAGAAACAATGCTCCCCATCCTTCGCACTGAATCTCACAGCTGAGACAATTGATGGTTTAATGCAAATAGAGGACGAAAACCAAACCACAGCATACATTCACTGACCACAGACACGCCACTAGACAAACAAGTAAAGCAGCAGCAGGTTGTCTAATCAGATTACAACTCAGCTATCGCCGAAACAGTTTGCCCCAGACGCTCCAGAAATGCAGTTCAGCTGACGTCAAATTTAAAACACATGCATCTATGTTTCAGCCACTCTCAGTGGATCCCCTCATCTGTCTGCCTTTCTATCACTCGCTCTCGCAAAATCGCTGGAATGGTGCAGAGAACATGGCAACATGCCAAGGGCCGGAGAGAGAGAGAGAGAGAGGGAGGGAGGGGAAAACACGGGAGAGGGAGAAATGAACATACTGTACCAGAGAGAGGGAGAGGAGAAAACAGGAGAGAATGAAAGTATGAGCAGAGAGAGGAGGATAAAGTCAGAGCATGCGTGCGGGCGGGCGAAGCAGGGATGGAGGGAGGACCTATCGGCTCCTCCCGTCTCTGCGCTGAGCGACCGCCTCCCTCGCTGCTCGCAAGTGCTGCTGCCAGGCGATTGGTCGCACCCCCCTTGCTCCCTCCGCCCAGCGTCCCCTCCTCCTCCTCCTCCTCCTCCTCCTCCTCCTCCTCGCCAGCCATGAGAGGAGAGGAAGACTGACCATGGCGTGCTGCTGCTTCTCCGAGCCTCTGTGTGTGCGCTGCTGTATGGAAGCCCCAGCGACACACAGAGTTCCTCACATGCATGATATAGCTTGAGCGCATTTACAGTTGTGAAACACTCAACATAAACGTACAGAAAGGGGAATAAGGAACACAGCTGCAGAGCTGAATAGAGCAGCTGTACTTATTAAAGGCCACAAAACACAATCTGACGTATGATGGAAAAATGTAAAAGAAAACAGCTGCATAGAAAGAGAGAGTTATGAGAGAGTTCAATTCAGAGCACACAGACTGGAAAGAGGAATTCTAAACAGCCTCAACATTTTTTACATGACTGCAGAGTTCCTTTAGGTCCTTTAAGTGCAAAGACGCACGTATTTCTGTTGCATCTCAGTTCAGTTTTAAAAATGATCTATTGCAAGAGACTGAAATTTCAAGAAATACTTGGTGCACAGATGGTGATGTGAGAGCAGAATCTTCACTACGCCGCAGTAAGTGCAGTCAAAATGTATGTTCAAACAAGTCGGAGAGCGTGGTGGTAACAGAGCAGATATTAGTAAGATGTAAATGATTATGAAACCATGCAGATATAGCACGAGCAGCTATGGACGATCCTGGACATCATCTGGGAGCTACATTTATATTTTTAATCCCGGCGCTGCCTCTAATAAGAGCAGACATACGGCAGTGGTTCAAACCCTTCAAGGCTGTTGAGGTTTGACTGTTTGAATGTGGACTTCATGGTCATTCTACAGGATTCTATGGCTTTTTAACCTCTGCTGAAGTGTCCACGAGCAACACACTGAATCCCCCGTCAGCTCGGACCTCCCTGCTCCAAACAACACAGAAGCAACAGTCTCCGTCACACAGGAAGGCTGAATGGGAGTCAGTGAGGACGGCATGCAAATGAACCAAAGGGACGAGGGTCAATCAAATGGCCCGAATGAGCAAGTTAACAAAGCAGCATTGCAGCGCATTAGTCGTCTGTTTACTTGTTGCTTTCACAGATGATTAATTGAACAACTTGTGTCAATTAGGGTGTTTAAACTCTGGCTGCAGGTAAGTGAAGGCACCAGTTAGAAACCATGTGAAAGGCAACACTGAGACACAGTGTGTGTGTGTACAACGAGGCCAGTCTGCCACTGCTGTGTGACACGGGGAAGGACATTTCCTGCAGCGTTCAGCGGGACAATAAATGCTCATTTAGAGGCATTTCTTGGTGTCAATTAGACTCGCTGAGCACTTAGAAAAAGAAGGATGCATAAAGTCCAGCAAAGCCGCTGTCTGTTTTTATGGCAGGAAAATGTCCAATTCAGTTATGCCGGAGGTGGGCGGGGCCTGCACCACTCCAACCTAGAGTTGCTTCATTTTCTGGGTTCAATTCAGCTGTTTTTTTTTTTTCACTGTTCAAGTATATGTTCAGCTGCTGACAAACTTTACAGAAATACACGTTCAAAAAAAGACAAGAAGTACATCTGAGCTGATTTTGAATGAATGCTGTGTGACTGTCAACAGTCCAGCGGGACACAAATAATGGAAATAGTAACAGTAACAGTGAGGAAAATACAAGTCAGGACTGCATTCGGCCACATTGCATGACTTTCCTTTAAAAACTGGAGGCTGTGTAGATAATGTGAGGAGGCCCAGATGAGGGTGAAGCTGCTCTGAAGTGTCTGATAAAAATGAGACACTTGTTGACAAAAGTCCGATGCGCTCTCTAAACCGCTTTTCAGACAGTCCTGAACTTCACCTCATTTCTTGCCTTTGTGGGATGAAGAGGTGAGCATAACACCTATGCAACACCAGTAAAGCTTCATCCTTCACCGAACAAAAAACTCGCTCAAGCCTTTTCTGCACAATCACCATTAATGGGGGTTCTTGAACAAGAAGAAGAAGAAGAAGAAACGTACTTTTATTATCACACACAGTTAGTTGCACACTACATGCACACGCCATGCTTCCATGAAATTATTTTCTCCGCATTTAACCCATCCTTGGTCCAAAACCTAGAATCTACTCCTTCTCGGGTGTGCGACGGCAAACAGGAAGTATTTCCACTCTCCAAGTAAGGGCGTGGAGGTTGGCAGACACCGACGGGATGGCTCCATGCCACCTTGAGCCACTGTTGACCTTCCTACACCACTCCAACCTTGGCCATTACTCACAGCTCAGATCTTCCATCTGCTGCACTGAACTATTAAATGATCTCAACTTGACCTGTTTCACCTTCCCTGACCAAACAACGCCTGATCAGCAAGTCCAACCCTTCAATACAGAGAAACCATCTCGAACTATCCAGACACATGAGTGTGTATTGCAGGGGACCTCCCAGAGAGTCCCAAGATAAATCAGAGGGTGTTGCAGAACGATTAAAGGGATACGACATAAAGAAATATTTGTCTTCGACAAAATGGGTTTTTTCTGGCTTTCCTCTAACTTCAACTTTTCTCATGAAACGCTGGCCGCTTTCACATCTTCGAGGGCCTCTGGAAAAATCTTTAAAATGAAACTGTCCGGGAGGGGGGAAAAAAATTGTCCACACTAAACCCACAATCTGCAATGAGGGCTTGAACGCAGACGACACTTCATGTGACTGCGGATGGGCAGAGCTTCCAAGTTCAACTGTTTTTGCCAGGCTGATCTGCAGGTGCAACACCAATAGCAACTATCTAGAGGAGATTATTAAACCCCAGAAACAACAAAAAGTTTGCGGGTGACTCGGAGAAAGCGAACTGTAGTCATTTCCTCTTCTGGCCTGCTTGTGCCTATTGTGGCTTAGTCACAGCTGACCCTTGTTCTAACTTTCAGAACTTGTTTTTGCAGAGGAGGAGAGGATTTTGCAGATTCCTAATTTGTCAAAATGAATTACTGGGAAATGACAGCATCAAGAATTGGTCATTTGCTGTGCTGGTGTAGCTGGAAAGTGTCACTGTAAGATACATATGCAGTAGCTTCACTCTATCGCCGGGAGAGCAGAAAGCAAATAAGAAGTCATCATACAGACTGGCTCGTACAAAGCTGCTGAAAGCTATATCTTGTGAGATTATGAGATTTATGGATTCCCAGCTGGTTGACACTATAAACTGTTACACTGTAGTGTTATTTGGAGGTGATGTCACAGGCTCAACCGTCACCAGCATGTTTTCCGTTGGCAGGAAAACTGGCATCTTCATCTGTCCTCCATGTTTTTTGTTTGTTGGTTTTCGGTTTGTTTTATCAAAGCACGCTCATTATAAAAGCAGGAAAGAATACAAATCCCGATCCCGGTGACAGTCTGTTGACAAGCCCCACATTTTAAAGCTCTGCGAGCACGCGGCACAATGCTCCAAGAGGTGCAACAAACGGGTCGCTTTTTCATTCTGCCCACTACCGATCCCACAGATGACGAAAAGTTACTCTTGATAACAAAATTAAGGAAGCAAAAATATGTCCCAGTTTGAGCTTAGACAATTAAAATTATATGTAAGAGAAGGGAATGCTAACCGGAATGAACGCAATAGAATTTACTGCACCTATGGGCTGGTGATGATGGAGGGAGGACACATGTCACGACTCACAAAACCAAGAGGCTTTGCTTTGGTTTGTGATGATCTCTGATTGATGGAGGACGGGTTGGTTGGGAGGAGGGCTCCACAGAAAAATAACCATCTTCTCATCCGTACATTATGAGGGCATATGGAACAAGAATGGGACGAGAGAGACAGGATCGGATTGTCTCTTTTAAAGTCACACACACACACACACACACACACACACACACACACACACACAGTCATAGCTAATGGTTGACATACAGCACATACTCCGGTACCTCTGGTAGATTTACTTTACTGACTACTTTCTGTCAGAGCAGTTTTGAGATGCAAAAACTTTAAGCTTAACAGTACATTTGAACCTTTTCTCTTACAATCCAAGATTCTCTCTGTTTACATCTTATCAACCTCCAAAGCAAAACAAAAAAAAAAAAAAATACATTAGACTGTTTTTAGATTTTTGTCATTGTGCTGAAAATCCCACCTTTTTTTAAATGCTGCTAGAATAAGAATCCTGCATGTCTCCGAATGCTGGAACACTGTGATGACCAGGGGTCTGTCCCTCTACACGAGAAGGTGGAGCAGAGGAACTGATGCAGCAAATAATCCAAACAATGAAATCTGAACTGAAGACAAGCTCCGGCTGAGCTTAAAGTTATAGCTACAAAATGAGGGGGATTGCAAATGAGCCGGGTACTGTTTTACAGGAGAAAGGGAGACGGTGTCTTTTTTCTATAAACCAGACATGAAGACACACACAGATGACTGGCAGTATGGATGAAGAGGGGGAGGAACAGTATACACTTTGATGCAGCTTGTCATTCAAGATATTCTCCCATATACCACCATCCATAATAAAGCCACAAAATAATCAACTTCATATCATATAATTATGCAGGGACAGCAAAACACATGCTAGTTTTGGTTTAATAACAACAACAACAACAATAATAATAACAATAATAATAATAATAGCAAAACCAACTTCTTTTCTTGCCCTTTTTCTTTCTCCTGAATTTAAATGCAACATGTAGAGAACTTTCACTTCACTTTTGACTCTATATCTTCCTCCAGTGATGTGCTCAAACTCCCTGTTAGACCTCCAATGTTGTTCAACTCCAATCTGAAAGAATACAGTTTGATTTATTTGGAATTTGGGAGGGCACCGCTGTGTAAATAGAAGTCAGTTCTATAGCAGAGAAAATTTAAACCAGGTTTTACAGCTTTGAGAGCCAAAGAGAAGTAATGCTTTAGTGGACTAAAGAAAAATGTCATCCATTCAAATCTATGTTTCTAAGCAATTCTCTTAAAGTTGGGACGAAGTCATGACATATCAAGCTGATTAAACAGTGTATTCTGTGTTTTGATGTGGGAGAACATGACACTAATCAAGGCTGATTAGGTGCTTCTGCTACTGTTGATCTTGTCTCAGTATATAGGTACAACCATTATGAATCAGGCCATGTGACAACATTCCGTAACTATTTGCCTATTACAGGGACATATGAAGAAGACTCTAAGTTTAGCATGTACAGAAAAATGTTTTAGGGCATTGTTAATAAAAATTAGCATCATCAGTGCATCGAGACAGTGTGGAAATAATTAATAAATTAACAAAATAAGACACAATGTTGGTAACAAGGTTAGAACATCTCTGGATTTGTGTACATACTGTGGACTACAAACCTCAATTTTACAAATCTGACATTTTCCCGGAGCAAAGATGCCAATTTGAATTTTTAACATCGAACTGTATAATAATGACGATATTTAAAATCACAGGTCAAAATCTGCCAAAATCAACTCCTTAACACTGGTATAAATTCCTGTTAACAATGCACCCCTCCTTAACTTTACGCACACATACACACACACACACACACACACACACACACACACACACACACACACACACCAAGAGCTCAGAGTGAGTGCATAGGCAAGCATACACCAAACTGTGGAAGTATCAGCAGTGTGAAAGGGGGAGGGGGGTTTGAAAAGAAAAAAGCCAACACACTCTGGTGAAAACTCTGCAAATCAAAACTGGGATTGGAAATGGGTGAAAAGACTCTTTTTTTCTTCATTATTTTAATTTTTTTCTGTGAGTGTTTGTTGTGCTGCAGTTACAATAAAAAGATGCAATTATTTTGGCACATTATCCCTAAACACCCCTTAAATAAATCCAGGTATTTTTATATGCTTTGTAAGTGCAACAAAAGACGTTTTGCAGATTGGCTGAAATTTTCACAATGTTATTAAATTAGGAAAGTGCACACACTCTTCAGATGGACCGTTTGCAGGCAGCTTTCTTTGTCTACCCCCTCCTGTCATTTACATTCTTAGGAAGTAGACGGCTTGAATGATTTCTGGTGGGTGTGACTGCTGTTGTAGGTTTGCTTTACACTCACTCACTACAGGCATTCTATACATTTTTCTCTCCAGAGAGGATGGCTTGTTCCCTCTGAGCAACTCCCCCACCCCCACCCACACACAGACACACACAAAATCTAGCCCCCGACTCCTGCACCCCTCCCGACTCTTTCCTCTCCTCCTCCTCTACCACTCTTGCTGACCTCAGCCTGACACACATTTCAGTCAACTTCATGATGAATATTAGGACTGTCTGAAATTTAACACCCTCCGTCTCGCAGCGCTCATTTCTGATCCATGCAGACACACACGCATAGCTTACATGTAGCAGTGTGGTCAGGGGTCAGGGGTAGCCATGGGCGGCGCCCCCTGCAGCCTATAAGGGGTTCCACACAAACACTTATAGCAAAGACAGAAGGAATTGAACCTTAGAACTTCCCTTCCAGGACTGCCCCCTCCCCCCTTCACATAAAGGGTTTGTTCCCTCTGAATAGCCGCCCCTCCCTCATAGACACACCTCCATTGAGGGTTCACGTCAGAAAAAACTGCATCACAGCAACTTTATGGCGTTTAAGCACAGATATAACACGTATGGTGTCCTTTAAACTGATACCAGGCTAGCCCTGACTTTACACTCTACCCCTGGACCTGGAGTTTGACTGGACAACAGTCACATTCAGGGCTAAACATGCAATTGTACAGGAAAAATATCTGAATATTAATTATCTGTCTTATTTATTTTACCTACAAAGCACACGTCGTAAAAAATAAAAAAAAAAATTAAAACAGCGTTCACTGACAAATACGCCACGACTGCTGTTCTCCTGAATTTCCGTAAATTCGCGTTTAAACATCACACAGACGCGCGTGCACACTGTAGCCCAGCAGTGACGTCAATATTTAAACAATCATTTGGATAATTGGGATCATTTCACTGGCTGATCATATGAACGGCCATTTTAAGATGGAGCTTCCAAAAAAAATTGGTTTCCGTGATATTAATTCACTCCTGCGCTCATTTTTATTCTGAAACACACAACTACACACGTACACGCGCGCGAGAGTGAAGTAGGCCAGTTGTGCTACTTCAGGGCGACCCGGGCGCACAGGAGACCCGGAACACACAGTGAAAAAAAAGCAGCAGCCTGTTCAGTGATCCTGCTTCAGTCAGAGCTTCGCCATTTTGCCCTCACTGCCTGACGTGGAGTGACTCCTCTCTGCGTGGACGTACCACGTGTTGTGGGGCCACGGAAGGCCTCAGCTCGCCCACGGTGGCCACCTTCTCGCAAATCATCTTTATCATTATGGCTCTTCAAGGTTATCACAGAGAAGGCGTGGGACACTCTTCACAAACACGGCGCCATCAGAATAATTTACGGACCCGCTGGGAGAGTGGGAGAAATTACAGCCTGCTGCCATGTTGGTTCTCTACGCATGGCGAGTGACCTGTTTCTGCGTTTTGGACAACAAGTGAGCTTCAGCCTCACTGTCTGACGCCATTCACCTGCACAGTGAGCACACTGCTGCTGTCTTTGCGCCACAGCCATTTTGCAGCGCTTCTCCTGACGCAAGGCGCGCCCCCCAAAAGCAGCTCAAATTCCACTATTTGGCCACATTTACGCCAAACCACATTAACACTGATTGCACTAAATGTTCAAAATTATTTAAAGCTAGCAATGAACCAATAGGACGAAATCTCCGTTCACTGGTCTTTTTGATCATGGGAAACGCACATATGTAGACGTGTGGCCACACAGCGAACATGGAGACGTGCTCACTGCTCACCTCGTATCTGTGCCAAAGGTTACAGGCATGGATGATGATCTATTGGCGAATTCCACAATACTGTTTAAAGCAGGTCAAGTCTGGCTCCCAGCACAGAGCAGCTGATCTACATTGGCCCCCAGTAGGACCAGAAAATTCTAACCCACAGACTTAAGCTCCATGTTGATTTTTTTCTATTTCAACTCAAATGATAAACCAAATGTGCAAATATTTACACCACTGTCCTATTTTATTTTCACAACTGGCTACAAAAACAAAAGAGCTCAAAATAATATTCTTGTAAAAACTACAATTATTGGTCATAAAAACTCCAAACACACATCTGACTTTTTCTCAGAAATGAATGAGATTTAACAGAACTTTTAAGATCAATTTATTCAACGTTTTTTAAACAATTGGGAGTCCGTGAAATCCCATCAACTTCAACATTTCTCAGATTTGGCTGGAGATATTTTACAAAAACAATAAAATAATTAAAATAATTGTCCAGACTGCATCTAACGTGAATCCTTCATAACGAACTGTATTCATTTGGAAAAAAAAAAAAAAAAAAATCGCAGCCACAGATGCATGTGACCCAAACACACACACACACACACACACACACACACAGCAGACCATGCAGTAAATCTACATGCATGAAAACAATGTGTATACGCAATTAATAGGCTATAAATTCCAAACTGGGATTTTAAAACGTCGCCCAGCGTAAACATGACACAGCCACGTAGCACAGACGTTTTCTAAATGTACATTTGCCAGTGTAGAACAAAATCCTGTTAAATCAATGAAAAAGTGGAGCTGGATGGAGGGCTGGGCCTGCAGCCTGTCGGGCTACAAGACCTGCTTCCAGCCTTAAGTGATGACTTTGCAAAGAATATCATCTGTACGTGGTGACTGGCTCCCCTTCACCAGCACCAGCGTTTTCAAATGGAGAGAAAGGCCAGCTACGTTTCACAGCACGGCAGGCAGCGTTAGCTAGCTGTCACCAGCTCAATTTCACAGCAATGGCCGACAAAGTTGAGGCTCCACACAGTCACGCCAGTAGGCACAACCAAACTAGCTGCTTCTGCGCCGAACACCAGCCTCCAACTAGCTCTAAAGGCAGAACATTTGAAAACACCACTTCTAGCAAATAAACCAGTGAGGTCGTTGTATTCAGCCATGACTCCATTAAAAGAAAGGCCTGGACGAGGTGATGCAACACATGAAAGGGGTCTTTTAGAGAAGGGGGAGGGGGACATAGTGCTCAATACTGTTTAGTACCTTTGCTTCTTGGAGACGGAGTGCTCGACCTCCATACATTTCCCTTGAAGTTCCACTTTACCTGAAAAAATAAAATAAAATGAAAATACAAATAAAACACGAGGATTCAGAACACACTGTGGCTACATGCTAACTGTTTACTAGCTACTGCAGGCCTATGGGTGAATGTGCTGTGTTCAGGGTACATGGTTAAAGTGGAGGGCTTCTTGCAGCTAACTTTATTCAACCTGCAGCTGATAATAAAGGCCACAAACACACACCAAACCGGGGTGAGGTGAAGGTGAAGGGCGGTCAAGTCCAGAGGGCCCCAAACATGGCTACAAAGTCACAGAACAAGTGGACTGAGTAGGCACGTCACTTCTGTGCTATGATGAGCCACTCGCACCTTCAGAGACGCAGTATGGCGACCATACGAATATTACTTTCCCTGGCAGTGGTGGTGTGGCTTTTAAAAGCCTGCAAGTCCACATGCTGTACAGAAGGGCTGTCCTGGGAGTTTTTGTTGTTTCGTGAAGTGTAGAGGAGGCAGAGGGAGCTGACAGGCATAGCGACCTTGCCTCCTACCGTTACATATGTAAGAAATCATGAGAAATGGGCTACAAAGCGTACTGACGCGACGGGGGGAATCAAGCTTTAGCAATCCTCGTCGATCATGTGGGATTGGTGATGGCGTGAGGCCTGTTTTGGTAAGTACACTGGGTAAGATGTGTTTTTCTATCTTTGTCATAGTGGACTGCCGGCTTAAAGGGGGAGGGGAGCCAGCAAGGCTTCATACTATATCACAGGAGAGCAGGCTACTCAATGCAATGCTAGGCGTGCAACATATGAAAAGGCCACTCACATGCACGTATGAGCCTGACACGGACGAGCCTCAGCCATCACCGGATTGCACATGATTCAGTGGAGAACTTGTTAAATAGCATTATTGCTGAGGATAGTGCTTTACGCTCGCCACGGCTCAGGTTTAACGGTATAGCTCGAGCCTACGTTTATACTACGTGTGTCCCTCCCCCTGCAAAAGTTGAATGGATCCCCAGGGCGTATAAGCCCCCCACACGCCATTAAGCTGGCATCACTAAAATAATTGTGTGAATATATATTTGAGCCGGTATGTTCATGCAGTAACGGAGGTGGACGGAGTGAAACTGGAGTCCACCGCCGAAGGAAGGCATGCAGCCGCGGCTCAACACCGGCGTCTACCGCTCCCCTTTAGAATGAATGAAACTAAAGGTGGAAGGGGTCGTTGGCGGTGAGTAGTCCACCTTAACTCACCAGATAACGTTTCGATCGCCTTCATAGCGCAGTGATCGTCCGGACAATCCACAAACGCATAGCCGGTTTTCACTAGAAACTGTCCGGAGTATGGGATCTTGTGGTCGTCAAAGGTTTTCCCCAAGTCCTCGGCAGTCACGTTGTCGCTTAGATTCCCAATGTATAGCTTGTGCATGGTGGAAATTGTTTTTCCAAGTCCAAAAAAAACGAAAAAAACAACACTGGAATTAACTAAAATTGAAGCCAGCAAAAAGTTTCTCTCTTGAATTTGCTAATAGCGCAACAAGATATTGTCACACTTGCCACACTAACGGAAAGTGGAAAATCACGCTAGAGGGCAAGAATATCTAAAAGGAAATTTTTCATAAAAGAAGACAAAAACCAAGCAAAAGCTAATTCTCGGCAGCAAAGTAAAATAAAAAAAATGCGATTTTTAAAAGTGTAAAAACAAATGGGTGCGTTGAATTGAGCTGTAAATCCAGTTGAATAAGTGGAGCAGGAGAAGAAATGAAATCCCTTGACTTGCAGCCGGCCCCAGCAGACGAATAAAGCAGCAGCCTATAGCCTCTCTATCGCTCTGTGGAGGAGGTGGGTTGGACTGGGTGGATTTGGTGATGGGTCTATGGTGGAAGAGTGGGAAAAACTATGGCGGGATCAGATCGGGAAAAATGTTTTCCTCTCTCCGCCTCTCTCTCTCTCTCTCTCTCTCTCTCTCTCTCTCTCTCTCTCTCTCTCTCTCTCTCTCTCTCTAGTTTTCTACCCTTCCCTCTTTCAGCGATCCGCCTGCTGCCAGCAGAGGGGTGACGCCGCCCCTCCGCCGCCTCCAATTCACGTTTTTTTTTTTTTTTTTTGTTTGCAAAGAGGAAACCACGTGGTCTATTTGGAGTAGGTTAGAGAGAGGAGGAAGGGGAGGGGGCATCCCCCTCTCATCCTAGGGTATTCACCAGATGAGCGCGTGCGTACATGTGCGCGCGCATGGGCACACAAGCCGAGCCCCCCCTCGCCAATTCCGTACTGTGCTCGCGCCGTACTGTACTGTGCGCGGTGTAGTTTGCGTGCTGGGCTGGGGCTTTTATGCAACGCGACGTGGCCACACATGCGCTCCTGCTCGTGCGGCCAAAGATTAAGCTATATTGAGAGACAGGGCTTCCTGAATATAACGTCAGGTTAAAGCTAAGACCGGGCTGTCGTTGGGTGTCGAGCTGCATTTATTGTCATAACTCACTTCGGCACACACCCCGTCTTGAGTAGCTGAGGGCCAAGGTGAAAAAAAGATTCACATTTAAATAACAAGGCACCGCCTGCTAATTCTATAGCCTACCACCCCCACCTCTCCGCTGTTCCCACCCTCTGCATGACTATGATGCGTGGTAAAGAAGTTAGTCGTCATGATGTTACATAAATGACCTATGGTGAACCTCAGGCTGTGTGGAGCAGGGGAACAAAAGGTCCAGGGCCCCATTTTGCCACAGGGGCCGCGAGGGTAGGCTACAGCTTCTGGAACATGCGGAAACCCTCCACTCACTTTGATACATTGTTGCCTACACCCACAGCCCCATCAACTGAAACAATGTATGAAATATGGCGGCGGTACAGTGGAACAACAGTAAGGTTCAGGCTGCTGTAGCTAGGTGGGGATCTCCGTGGCTCATTTTTTGGCGTAAAACTGCATCGCCCCTCTGCTTTTAACACACTTCGTTAAATTGCAGTGGCTGTTGTTGTTCCGGTGAGGTAGCGGCTCCCGCCTGGCGTTAAAATACAACTTCAGCAGTGTCCGCCCCACTTAGGCAGACATGTTAGCTTCTATCTCATGTGAGCGGGGCGCAGAGGAAATGGCGCAGTCGCTTGGCTACAGCACCACACACAGCGCGCGCCCCTCAGCGTGGATGCAGGCTTTTCAAAATGGAGCCAGTGACTGATGCACAGGCCTGCCTCTCTCCCCACACACACCGAGCCTGGCTGTGGTTCACGTTGGCGCTCTGTGCGTGCCTATCTCCCTCGGCCCTGTTTTGGTCTAAATTTCGACATGCTGGTATTTGGGTTTAAAGCTTCTTTCCTCGTCGTAACTCCACATTTCCTCTGTACTGAACACGCCTGGGCGGCCGCAACGTAGCAATCTTCTGCGCTCGCGTTGTTAGAAAATGGCTCCTGTGCACAAAATGGATCCAAACCCTCAAACATTAACCTCTGCCTTCGTCATGGCTGACATTTTTAAGCAAGGGAATTTTATCAAAAAATCAGAGCTATTTTTTTTTTTTTTTATCAGCTCATGGGAAGAAATCTGCTGTGTCTGGATTTGGTTGTGAGCACATTAGATGAAATAACTCAAAATCACTCATAGTCTCAATTTATTTTTGGACTATTTGTTGGTTTGCTTCACATAAAATACCCCTTGGTTCAAGTTTTTTTATATACAAGAATTTCGTGGTATGATTAAGTATATCTGCAATAACTCATATATTAGTCCTGGAAGTACATGTATACGTTTAGCTCACAGAATAAAATCATCAAATAGAGTAAAGACTTTAACATACCATATGTTAATCTTGAATTCAGTTCATTATCATATCCACCATTAAAACCATTTTCTCACAGCTTAGTCACACCAATGTATTTATCAGATTAAACAGCCTGAGGTGCAGTTTGAAGAGGAAGAATAGGAACAATATGTAGGAATACTGTAATTATGCAGTAATCACAGCTTCAGGACGGTTCAGTATAGTTGATCATCTTTTAATGGTGAAGACGACTCATCCTTGCTGTACGGTCAACTAGAATCTCCATTTCAGAGCACTGCTTGTGATTGTTGATTGCTCTGACGCTGCTGCAGGTGAAGTTTACTCTGTCATTATTTCCCCTCTTCTACCTCTGCTCTTTGACATCATACTACAGAAGTTTCCCCCTTTTTTTAACCTTGTCCTGACATGGCTCAACCACCCCCTTCTCTGAACACACACACACACACACACACACACACACACACACACACTCACTCACTCACTCACTGGTCACAGGGGAGCTGGTGAGGTCACAGGCTAGAGTTTCCAAGGGTCAAAGAAGCACAGAAGATGCAACATAGTTTGAGGCTTTTGGAACAAAAGGAGTGTGATTGACCTCTCTCAAAAAAACAAAAAACAACAACAACAACAACAAAAACAGATTACACCTGTTTGATTAAACTTGTGCTGGGAGCATGATTGAAACATGAGAATAATAAATCTATTTCTACTTATTTTGTAAAGATTGGTTTGATTTTCAGAATGTTATGCTTCTTTTTTTAATTTATCTTTACTAAATGTGTTTTCTGTTGGACTCTGTCTTCTTACCAAAGGTTTCTACATGTCCTCTGTGAGTGTCATGGTGCTCACAGGTCTCTGTTGATCATTAAATCGATCCCATGTGTTTTCCACTGATTGATAATATTAGTAATAGTAGAGCGGTGGTATTTTCCCTTATCCAAAATGCAGTAAATATTCCAACACCTGAAAGAAATCAGTCACTGCCTTGCACCAGATCTCAAAGAGGTTTTCCTGAATTCAGGCACTGAGGAGCAGATTCAGCTTTAGGACCAGTGAACGTTATTGATCAAAACCAGCAAGCCTCACTAAAAGTCAGAGTTGAAGCTTGAGGCACTGTTGTTCTTTCAACCTGATATGAGGAAAAATAGGTTTCCCACGGAGGCAAACGGAGAATGAAAGGTGTGTCTCAGTTTTTAAATGGCCGCTCAGTAACCGTCCATAATGTGTGATCCCAGAGGAATCTCTTCCTCCTCAAAATGGTCATAGTTTCCCTCCCGCCTCTCTTCTCATCCCCCTCCTTTGTTGGCACCTGCAAATTCCTCTGACCTTATCTTTCCTTCAACCCCCACCAAGAGCTCCTCTCCTGGAAAACCAGTCTGTTGTCTTTTCCTGCTCCCTCCTTTCCCTGATGTATATAAACTTTAGGGGCAGTAAGAGCGTTGTGGTTTTACCTTCTCTTACTGGCTGGAATGGGAATGCTTCATTTTTTAAAGTCAAATCGGCTCCATGGCTTCATTTGCATGTGTATGTAACCATATAACAAACAGCCCAGCAGTGGAATCTAACAGTGGGGGAAGTATTCAGAACTTTCACTGGTGCAATCTAAAAATACTCCATTACAAATAAAAGATGTACACTGAAAATGTTACAAAAATATTTCATGTTTTTAGCAAATAAAAGTAAATTACTCAGAAAGCAGTACAATGTGAGTATTGTGCTGCTATATTAATGGATTATTATTACTGAAGAATATTTGTGTAAAAAGCATTTTAACATCGTAGCTGGTTGAGGTCGACTGCCTATAAACAGTATTGTCATAGTAGAATAATCTGCTGACTCTTTTCTTCATAGTTTTATTCTGTAACATGTCAGAAAACTGCAAAAAAATAAAATAAAAAATGAATAAATAATTTTTTTTTAAAAATGGCCATGACAATTTCCTGGAGCCAAAAGGGTCATGTCTCAAAATATCTTGTTTTGTCCAATGAAAAACCTAAAGATAGTCAAATTATCGCAATAGAATGTGAAGACAATGACAAATCCTCATGTTTAAGAAGCTGGAGCCATCAAATGTTTGACAGTTTGGCTTGAAAAATAGCTGAATTTTCTGTTGATTAGTTGATGAACTGACTAATCAGTGCAGCTCTAATGTTACCTCTTTTATGTGCTGTTGTACTGTGCCACTTTAATCTACAACAGTGCATCATTTTAATCTCCAAAGTAGCCCTTAACTTAAGTCCCAGGAGTGAAAAGGTCAGTATTTCCCTCTGCAGTGCAGCAGAGGTGTAAACTAGCATAAAATGGAAATACTCTCATAAAGTACAAGTACGTCAAAATTGTACTCCAGCATAGTACTTGACCACTGCACAAAAAATCTTCCTCTGCACTGAAGATAAATGAGGAAATTACTTGTTTTTTTTTTGTACTCGTGCACTTCCGAAACACGGCCATCAATGGCATCATAAGACGCTGTCAATAGCCTTCTCTTGTGTGTGACGGTGACTCTGTGTGTGCGTGTGTGTTTTGGGGGAGGGGTGGATAGGTCAAAGGCTGTGGAAAAACAGGGTGAATTGGGCGGGAATGCAGAAGGAGGAGAAATACTGCCCCAGGAAGTGCAAATATGTTAATGCTCATCTCTTCTTCTGTGCTTCTCAGATCACTGCATTCCATGAAATATATTACTGAGAATGTGTCTTTTAAGTGTTGTCTGATGAGGTAATAATGCATTTCTCTGACTGTGTTACCTTCACTCTAATGTTTACGTCTCCTTTGAGTTCTCCATGATGCTGCTACTTGTGTTTTCTCTATCTGAAAGCAGAGATCATGCACAGCCCTTTGCCTTCTGGTGCCTCCTCAGTGCACAGCTGTTTGTGAAAGACAATAAACAGTAAAGAAACTGACCATGCCGCCCAGCTAGACATTTAACATGGAATGACACTCAACAGAGGCCAGTAAAACACACCTGGAAATATTCTGCATATTTGTATGTTTGCTGCTGCTCGCTTCCCCTCCTCACTTCATTGTCTTGACTGCCAGTTAAGCAACGCAATGGACGTAATGGAATCACATGTTCATGTCTCACAGAGCAGAGCCATCAGGGACGTGTAGAGTAAGCTCAGAAGCCATTCAAAGCATTCCAGCTATGTGACACTTTTCACTGAAAGATAAGGAGAGTCAGGCCACTCAGAGAGCATATACCTGTCTCTGAAGACTTCAGATTTACATACAGCTTTTAACTGTGAGCCTGCTGATGTTCTACGATTTCCTGATTGTCATCAAATCCGTTGAAAGGCCCGACTGACAAGTATTATGTGTGGATCCAAAATCTGATATATCTTATTCCTCTGGGCCAAAAACGATTGAATACACACTATTGAGCCTCACTTGCACTGGGTGACGTGTTCCTTCATGACAGTGAACACACACACTGTAGTTTATTTTGACTTAATCCCACACACGGCATCCAGCTGACAGAAATACTTAGTAGAGAAATAAATGGGTATTAATCCACCACTGAAAATAGTCCCCAACAAATGCTGCAGTTTGAGTAACTTTTAATAATATATATAAATGTTCCAGCTGTTTTAGGAAAGGAGTGAACCGTTTTTTAAAAATGAAACGATGTATTCGTGAGCCATATTTAAATATTTGCATGATCAGTAGGAACCAAGCTTTTAACACTTCACCTCTGAATAAGCCTGTCTGTGGCTCTTAGCGTGGAGCTCAGAGGACAGACAGGGTAAGGACGCAGTGAGAGACACACCAACAAACTGCTGGTTTGGTCTTTGCGACATTGGTTGACAAAAAAAAAACAAAAAAAACTATAGAGTAACACCAACCAGATCCAAGATGGCGTCTGAAGTGTTAGGGGCGGGAGAAGGAAATGCAAAAAGTAAGAATTTCTGTCATTCTTTCCAAATAAATATTGTTCCTAGAGCTGAGACCAACTGGTTCTCACTGAAGGATTCACAGGTCAGAGTGTCGCCTGAAGCCAGACTGAAGTTCAGAATGAAATGTCACTGCCTGTCAGCAGCTCTTTCAGGGAGAAAAGTAAGGCATGATTGAAGAACGATTTATCTCTCACAATGAAAGCACCAAGAAGAGCCTGGACCGTCATTTAGGAGCTGTGCAATGGCTGTTTTGAGAGGCTCGAAGGACCTTTATATCTGAAGAGTACCTTAATGCTTTAACAACATGACAAATCTCAATTCACGTTTCCCCTCTGTTGCATTCCTCGGTCCAGCATTCCTCCTCCAGAGCCTGCAGGTAGACAACATCTCACGCAGCTTCAATGCCGTCCTGCACAAACAAACAAGACGGAGAGGCGCAGTCCTCATTAGACGGCCTCTACCATAATGATGAGGCTGCTGAGGCAGGAAAAAGTCACTTACAGTCAGAAAGAAAAGCCCTCGTTCAAAACCAAATAATGAGATCCAGGTATCGTTTCTCCATAACTGAACGGCAACATTTAGCAACAGATTTCCATTCTCCATACATGATACAGACCATAAAAAAGGCCCAGTTCAGCAAACTGCACAAGCCTGCTGATACACAAGCATCTTTGTTTTTAGTATAAAAAGCTAGCTTCCCAAAATATCATATGATTTCAAAATATAAACCGTATGCTCCACACCTGCGTAGCTTTAATGGAATCAAGCTGAGTACAGGTATCTGTTTCATTTATACCTTCAGACTCAGCACCTCCCCCTGAATGAACCCCCCCCCCCCCCGTTTCTCCTCAGGTCCTCCTGTCATGCTGTGTCTGATGCTAAAAGACAACGATCTGCATGTCGGTCACCTGCGAACGCTCTTCCTGTCTGCTGCTCAAATGTGTTGATTGCATGTATTCAGATGCTTTCCATGCATTTCTCTCTGCATAGAAACAGGATGTCTGCAGCTGGACTAATGAGATCCGTCATCAGTGTGCAGGCACACATTGTTAGAGCCTGCATGTTATTCCTTTTACCTTTTTTCCCCGCTCTGTCTTCCCCCTACGTTCCTCTGCATACTCACTGTTGTTGGTTTAATGTTTACGGCCCAGAAAATGAAGCTGTTTGACGTACTGGTCAGTCAGAAATGTCAGTGTACAATAATATTTACTACATCGATTATTTGCGAGTGTGTGTGCGTAATGGGGGTGTAAGTGTCTGGTGCACTTGCTTATTAGAAAAACAGAAAAACAGTTGTGACAGATGACTTCCTTGAAGTGAAAGCTGGCCAGATGTGAACAGAAATCAATGGAGGGCGAAAATGAGACTTTCATTGCCACATGTGCTCTCGCCACCTGCTAACAGCAAGAAATTCTAGTTGTAATGAATGCAAGGTTGTCCTCGTCTTCTTCAGCGCTCAGAAAAATGTTTCTGATTAACCTTGTTCATTAAAAAGGCTTCAGACTACGACTCATGAACTGTAGAATGTCTCTTCACCTTATTCCCACATACTTTAGCAATCATTCCTCAGATCTGCAGATCTGTTCTGAAGCTTTCCATCAGATCTTCATCAGCAGGTGGAGACGATGCAAAAAAAGTTCAAAATCTAGTGCACCTTGAGTTCAGATTCTTTAAGGTCAAACTGAAGGGGACTGACCAGCCTCTGCGTGGAGAAGGAAAGATAAGAATGTGGAATATAAAAACTAAAATACAAACCTCTCTGCCTCTTTTTTTGATGCCCTTTGAGATGCCATGAATCAAATTTGAGACTTTTGGTTATATACATAAAAGTGACCTGATGTTTACTAAAACATCCACTTAAACAATGATGTTGTAGAGAAAACTGTTTCAGTATGCCTGAAGTTATGGTAACATGTTAAAATAAGCCCTAATTAACTGCTTTGTGCTTACAGCTGAATGATTAAAATGGTGGAAAAGGCATTAAATGACTGCAGGAATGAAGTTTATCATTCATGTTGGTTTAGTATTGCTGTTGTATTTATGTGTTTATTACGGCCTCGCTGTCTCCTCCACAGTTTGTTTCACTGGGAATAAAACTGGAAAGTCAGTCATTAAGTTCATGAGGTGTGTTCGGTTAACCTGTGCTACCAAAACAAAGCTGATTTAACAAAAACATGGAGGAGCTCCAGATCCAAAACAGGATCCATTTATTATCCAAAAGGTGGCAAAGTGAGAAAACCTGAGAGGAAAGTGAATGTTTGAGCCGTAAGAGGAGCCTCGACTGACACGGTCTGTCGAGGTGCTGCCTTTTCAACACTTTGTCACTTTTGGATATGTCGTAAATAGATTAGTTTCTGTACTTAAAGCCGTTTTTTTCTATATTATAGGACTCTTTACGTTTGCTGCACACACCTGATGCTCGATGACGAGCCTGGATTTACGAGCGCAAACCTTTTCACGCTGATTATTTAGAAATAAAGAACAGGAATTTGTCCGTTTGTCATCCAGTCTTTACTGTGAGAAGGGTCACGCTCTGATATGAGAATACAGCATCGTTCACTGAATTCACCTTCGCTCCAGACATGGCGTAAAACATGAAAATATACATTCAATCACCAGATTAAAAACGGTTCGAATCCCATCTGCTCTTTTTCCTTTCTAGAAAAATCCAGACTGTAGGTTTTTGCAAATATTGTTTATTTCCTAAATTTAATTGCTGGACAAAACTGAAAAGTCCATCCTTAGTGTGCGTGACCTGGAGGTTTCAGGTTTCAGCACGCTTGTATAAATTGCACTCTGGACCGCGATTGGCTTCAGAATGTTGTGATGTCATAAATGCCTGTTCAGGTGTGAATCAGAGATTTCAGGTGAGCGCAGAGAAACTTCCTCCTTCAGCAGGTCAGTGTGAAAACAAACTGCGCATCCACCATTCTGCAGAGTGAAGGAAGAAGAAAACACATCAGAGTGGAGAGAGAATTCATATTTTAATGTAGAAATCACTGAAGAGAGGACCACTGACCTTTCTTCAGCGCAGTAAGCTGAGCGACGAGGCCTCATCCTTCAGACTGAGGTATCTGGGTACCTGTGGCTGAAGGAGGGGAGAGCTGTTTATTCCTGTTCCACTGTGATTTCCCAAAATGAATAAGCTTTATTTTTCTTCTGTTGCAGTCATTCAGACGGGACAAGTGCCTTTAGTGAATCATTCCCAACTGTTTTAAGCATTTTAGCAACAAAAAAGAGAGACCAGTGTGGCTTTAACTGCTGTTTGCTTTTAAAAACCGGAGTAAAATCATTAAAGGCTGGGAAAAAGTGTGAAAGTGGAGCCTGAGTTGGGGTAGTTTTTGTCAATATAATTTCAAGGTTAAGACTGAACATTCATGCTTAAAAAACAAACAAACAAACAAAAAAAAGCCAGTTCTTGTTCATGTTAATAAAATGAGGCCTTCACATTTCGAATATGGTTTGTGTGGTTAGACAGTACTAAATATGTACACTTAATACCAAATATAGCTTTCATCTGCGGCTTTCAATCATGACTGTAGCCTCAAAAACCAGCCCAGAAGGTTCCTCAGGGTTCACCTGCTTGACTCTGACAGAGGCTTCATGCCGAAACGTGTTTGTTTTCAGGTCTAACATGACCGTGCCATGACTATAAAGGCATCTTGACTGTTTCAGAAAAGAGCGAGTGGAGTTTTCTGTTGATCTTTGTATCCACGTTCTGCTTCATGTGGGAGATCCTGTGTTGCTACAAATGCAGAATCTGAGGCCTAAACTGATCTCATTCAGTTGAAATTCAAAACTGAAGTTCACAGAGATACAAATCTGTCAGGCTGAGCTAAGAGGAATGTGAAGACAATGGTCATGTGGAATATTTCTCGAGAGAAATAGCACAATGTGGAATAAACACATTTTTTTTTAAATTCTGCCTTAATTTAGGCTGAATACTGGGGACATTTGAGCTCAGGTAGTTCTCAAACTGCTTGATGGTGCAAGTATCAAATCATTTTAAGTCAATCACGGAATCCGACTGCTAACAACACTCATCAGATACAGAATGAATACCTTTTTGCACGGAGGCTCCACTTCCTGTAGTGCCAGAAACAGGATGTGCTCACGGCGACAGAGAGTGAAGCAGCCTCACATGACAGATGAAGTCACTGGTGTTGCAGTGAATGGTCGTGTGGTCCTGCAGAAGACTGAAACCCCTCTGTACAGTCTGATGGATTTACTCTGAGCTTCATTAACACATTTATAAAATGTGTTTGTGAAAGGCCGGCATGAGGGAGAGAAATGTGCATAAATGTGTTTCCTGAAACAAACAGTGAGGAAACTAGTCTCATTTGTTAATTAAGTAAAAAATACTACAGGGTACAAATACACCAATCCTGCGTTAAAAACATAACTGAAGTTAAAGTACATGTCAAAAAAATGTTCTTAAGGTAAAATTACTCAGTGCAGAATTGGCCCTTGTGAGTGTTTTATTATTGAATTATTATTCAGGATTATTTCATATGTTTGTATAGCATTTTAATTAATACAATTTTAGAAGATTTTCATATATTTCCTGTATCAAATCTTAATTTGGAAAGTAACTACTAAACTCTGTTGGTCAGATAAATAGTAATTCTAATATTTCCCTACAACCTGCAGTGGAGTAGAAGTATAAAATGCCATAAAGTACAGTTCAAGTACCACAAAACTGCACTGAAATACTGGAGTAAATGTACTAGGTTACTTTTCGCCACTGCCTTCATTTTCAATAGTCCTCATGGTTGACTTGTTAGCAGACGTTTAATGGTTCTATGTGACACATTTCACCTTTAGATCATTCATGGCTTCTTCCACTGCAGGCCAGAGGAGGTCTGGCTGCTGAGAGGAGCTGTCATGAGGAGGTTAAGGTCACACATGTGGAGGCACTGAGGTCTACGAAAGAGGCACAATTTTTTAACCAAGGAAAAAAAAAGAAGAATACAGCAAAAGAGCCACAATCTGCCCATCATCACAAGTGAAAGTAACCCAGGAGTGCATCTGATTTATTTTGGTGACGGTGTTTTTATTCAAGGGAAAGAGATCCAGCACAAAAACACAAGATTATAATTATTCAAGCGGTGTATTTGTACAAAACACACTCTGGGCTTTGTGAATGAGGCTACGATCCGACAGAGGAACCATGAATAAGCTGTCAGCTGTCGATTGAATGGACTGTTTGCATCAGGTGTCACTGAGTGAGCAAACCTGCGCATAAAATCCCTGCTTTTTCTTTCTTTTCTTTTCTTTTCTTTTTTCTTTCCTATTTCAAACTGTTCTTTCCACATTTTCAATCCAGTAAATTAAAGGGGGATCTGGATTCCCTCGTGCACTGGATCCCAGTCAAACTGTTTTCATCACGCGCTGCACGGACGAATTCAACAAAAGAAAAAAAAAGAAAAAGAAAAAGAAAAAAAAAGGAATTATTATTTCTGGGAGTTTAACCATTTGTGACTCGGACTCACCGACTACGACTCCATCCAAATAATAGTCCAATATCCCTCATGTGGCGAACAGCGACAGGACTGCTGCTGCTACAAAGCACACAAAATGGAGAGAAAGGAGGAGGAGGAGGAGGAGGAGGAGGAAGGCGGGGGGGTTTCCTCTGAGCGGAGAAAGCAAAAACAAAGCCCACGATGACAGGAGAAAATGTCCACTCCTGTCCTTTAAAGCGAGGCAATCAGCCCCAGATAACGACGACTGACTGAGAATAATTTAAGAAAAAAAAAAGCGACAAAAAAATAAAAATTAAAAAACGGTTTATTGGGCTGTAAAGCGCAAGTTTTTCTTGTAGAATTAGTTTTAAAATGTTCAGGTTTCAAAGGAAGATGAGCAACAATGTTGAGAAAGATGGGAGTAGAAAAAGTAAAGCGTTTTGTGAGGAGGAGGAAGAAGAAGGAGGAATAAAGATGGAGGAACAAACAAATCCTGAAGAACTAAAAAGAAACTTCTTGCCGATACGATTAGATACTTCCGACAAGTTAATTGGATGAAAATCTTATTTAGTAACGTTTTATATTCATTAATACCTTTCGATGCTTTTTTTTTTTTTTTTTTAGTTGGTTTATCGATTGAATCTCACTTTAAACTGCCTTTCACTTCTGTTAATGATGCTTAAAATGACTGCAGCTGTTTTCTCTGGCTGCGGTCAGACTGGGGCTCTGCTCCTGTCCGGGCCACTACCGCCACCAAGCGGCCGACACCGGCCACTACAGCCGGGCCCGCGGTCCGCCACAGGAGGGGAGGCCGGGGCCTTCAGCTGGGAGGCCCGCTGAGGAGGCAAGAACTGTTCGGTCTTAACGAAATCTAAACTTTTAGTTGAAGAAAATTTCCTAAAATAATTGTCATTCATGTAGAAGCTTATTACATCTGCTTTGGTCGGAATTTAATCTTGAAACGATCGGGCTCGGCTCACACGTTAGCGGCTTTCAGGTTCATGTGTTATCAAAATAAATATGGACGAAACATTAATTTTCGCCCCAAAATAATTTCCTTCAACGGAAATGTATGATTTAACTCGTGTTTTCTTCTGGAAAGCAAAGTGAATCCTTGTTTTGAGGAAAAAAAATAACGTTTCCGGCTGGTCGCAACCACTGTCACAGCTGTTACTAATTAACGCGCTCCCTGTGCGTGCTGGATTATTAACCGTCACAAATCATTAATAGCACGCGGCTCCGGCAGTGTGTGCGCGAGCAAACCGATGGTTTTGGATCACCGGCACGGGATCCGCAGAGCGGAGGCCCTGGAACGCCCGAACTGAGCCCGGCCATCGAAAAGATGAACGATTTTTTATCGATAACCAGCGTCGATACGGAACAAACGCCGCGTCCACCCACAAGTGGATATTAATTCACTGTAATCCGCACCCGAGTCCCGCGCGCCGGAATACTTCAAAGGCTGGAAACGGCTCGATAAAGGCGCGCGAGTCGGCTCATTCATTTCTTTAAGAGTTGAATTATAATGCGCGTTCACGCCACGTGCACGCAGTTTGACGGACAGTACTGATAGTGTGGGCTTAAACGGACACCTGATGACACGGCGTCACGTATTCGAAAATAATTTAAGTTCATAATAAAAATAATAATAATAATAATCAATAGCATTGAATGCTTTGATTTAAACCAGTCCAGTCTCGAATCGAAACACTTTGCTCAAGATCTGAAACTTTTTAAAATAAATGAATAAAATAACTAAAAAACTGTGTTTGTCCTCCTCAGGTGGGCTTCACATGAAATCACCCAGAGGACAAGATGCCAAAGCAGGGGAAGAGCTCCGCTATGTTATTTTACAATATATAATTTAAAGTAATTCATTAGATTAATACGGTTTCTGGTTAACTTGATGTGAGGTGAGAGGTTTAGATATCAGTCTTAGAAAACCTCCCACACGACAGGATGTTACTGAGCAGTGCAGGAAGATTCAGACACGGAAAGCTTCAAGCCGACAGAGCTGCAGCGGATGTGTGGGAAGGATGGGAACTTATATCTGGATGAAACATGGTATGGTTTGCACACTAGCATCCGAACACTATTACCTCAGTCTTGGTTTTCAAAAAAGACTTTTATCATTTGACGCCGTTGGACGGCTGGAGGAAACACACTTTTTAAATGGAAACTACGTCATCAGCCTCGAGCAACTCATGCGAATTCGGATCTGCTGTCAACAGCTCGTCATATGACTGTCACTTGAATGTGGAGGCGTCCTCCTTGTGTCAGTTTATGGTGAAGAGAAAGTTGACCCACCATTAAAAAGACTTCACGTGACATCTCAGCTGGAGTTTGTCAGAGAGCACGCGGGAGACCCTGCAAATAGCCGGAAGTAGCTGCTGATGAGACCAGAATGAAGCTTTGTGGCCTTCAGGCTTAACGGCGGGTTTGGATCGGAACCCGGCTCAAACTTTCTGCTTGTTAACCTGACTGAGCTTCAGCAGGTGTGTAAAGAAGGACCGCAGCCAAAGGTCCATCCACTGCAGATCACTTGTTTTCACGGCGCCATCAGAGGGTCATTATGATAGAACAAACAGAAACACACAGGTGTGCTCACCTTCACACTCACCTTCATCTGAGGACCATTTGTGGTGGAAATGTTGTCACATCCATGTATCATAAAATAAGTGGCACTGTGACGGTGTGTGTGAGTGATCCAGCCCCTGCACAGCGTTGATGCACGTGTCTCCTGATGATTACCTGCACTTTGAAAGGCCACATGTTGTAAAATTGAAAGGCTGACATACTCGTCGTTTGGTTGCATCAACAGTAAAACGTTCCATTTCCTGAAGAATCATCGATCGAAGTCTGAATGCTTTTTCTGACTTTAGCTAATTTTTTTTGACTCTATTTGAGATGAGAAGCATGCACATGTGGCCCTCTGCTGGCTACTTTCAAGCTCTTCACCGCGGGCAGATGGACATAAACTCATGCTGCAGATGGGAAAGGAGCTGACACCAGGACAGTTTGGGTTGTCACTTAAAATCCACTTACTCACTTGTTCTGGAGCTTTCTCCTAACACAGTGTTCATCAGTAGATGGAATTTGCACAAGTGTGAGAACTGAAACTTTCCATTTTTCCGGGCACTTTTAGGCCTTAAAAACTGAGCTCAGCAGCTCATTCTTCAGCTTGGAGTCAACAGCGGGGGAGTTAAGCTCAACATAAAGTCCATTCTACGTGAGAAAAGCAGCACTGATGGTGATAATAATAAAACATTTTATTTGTATAGCACTTTTCTAAATACTCAAAGACACTTTACAAGGAGAGAGAAAGCAACAATGAAAACGTCATGAATAAAAATAGAAACAACTTTAAAAAGAGATAATACAATGTCAGTAGAATTGTGGGTATTTCAATGAACACCATGTTAGCAAGATAACGTAACATAACTACATACTGGATCCATGACTGAACTGTTATTTAGCAAATTGACCGTTTACAAAATTCACTTCATCTTTTACTGGTTTATTTGGAGTTATCCGGCCAACTGTGGCTGGCAGCTTATTGAAACACCCTGCAGGTAGGTGTTATCTAAATCCATCCTGGGAGCAGTGAGACGTAGGCATGACATTTTCTACAGGAAAAGCAACACTGGAGGTGAGGGTGGGGGTTCCAGAGCTGCAGACATACTGTGTTTTGGCCACTGTAGCTTCCAGATGCAGCCGTGTTATGGGCTCAAAGCCGGCCCAGTACTGCCGCTAAGTCACTGGTGATCGTGTGAGTGAGTCGGGATGAGGGGTTGATGTAAGGCAATGTTACATCTTTACAGCCGACACAGCTCTAGACAGAGGGTGGGACAGACAGTAAGAATTACACAGCACTTGTCTTAAAGTGCCTTAAAGTGAAAGGAACAAACATGTCAACAGTCAGTTTGGAACAAAAACGGATGGAGACTTGTTCTGTTATCTTCTAGATGTGATTCCCAGCCAACAGATTATTAAAACTACAGTAACAACAAGCCACCGGTCAGATGCAAGTTTAGAAAAAAGTGAGCTTTCAGTTGTGTGTTAAAAGAGGGTAACCGTGCCAAACTGTCCTTGTCGGTGGCTAGGGAACACTGAGGTCCTTTCCAACAGCAGGGCTTCAGTCTTCACAACGCAGAGAAGCCAAACTGGCGAGAACATGTCAAAATGTTTTGCGGAACAACAGCTGAGTCGTGGTCCTTGCTGCTGACGCTCGGAGGCGAGAGGTGTGGGCGCTGTAACGTCACAGAGAACGGAAACGGCTTTCTGAAATAGTCATGACACCAACACTCTATCGCCATTCTGGAGCATGTTGAAGGGGTATGTTTAAAAAAAAAAAAAAAGAAGAGGAAGTAGAAGTTTCCCCTTCTCCTTTCCAAAAGCCTCATTTGACAAAAAAGTTGGGTTCTATGTTCAAAAACATATCAGACTGAAGGGAGAACTTTGTCACATCTACTTGGCGCCCTGGAATCCCTCGGCTTTCAGGGTTTGGAACACACTCTTGATAAAAATAGCCTTTCGTTTCATTTAACATATCGAAAAGGGGGGGTGGGGTGGGGCGAGACACTATTCATAATGGAGAGGATAGATATTTCATAACTAGAGTGGGAGAGGAGGATGGGGAGATAAATTCTTAGTGACAGGACAGATTAGGGGACAGACGTTTTAACTTATATCATGGCATAGATCATACATGAGGGTCAAGGCAACACATTTTTTAAACCTAACTACTCAGTAATCAATCTCAACTAGTTCTCAATGTGCCCTTCCCCGTTCCCGAGCACAACGTTCCAAAGGAGGGGTGAGGCAGTGGAGGGCCGTCCCAACTCCTCCCTCCTCGATGCTGGGTCCAAAAGAGGTGGAGAGGAGGAGGAGGAGGAGGAGGAGGAGGAGGGTGTGGGGGGATGGTGGTGGACGCGACGTGAAGGGGGGCGACTGGTTCCCGGGGGTCTCATTGATTGTAGAGGGAGCGCTGCTCCCAGGGCATGGCCTGGATGGTGCGTGGCACGGGGGAAGGCTTGAGCGTGGGCGCTCCGTTCGGATGGAGGGAGTGGCCGATGGGGTTGATGGTGGTGAGGGGCCGCTGGGGGGCCAGAGAGAAAGTGTCCTGGTGCTTCGGCTGTAGGGGGAGGAGAGGGAGAGAAGGGGCAGGAGCCAAAGAGAGAGAGAATTGGTGTGAAAAAGTAGAGAAAAGACAGGGAAGGTTGGGAAGGGAAAGAAAGGATGGAGAGAGTCAAACATCAGCGTCAGCAGAGTCAAAGGTCACATAACATAACAGCATCTGACATACAGGTGAAGTTCAGATGGATGAGCGAATGAGGAGTGAAGGTGTGCTGCGTCCAGCTCAACAGACAGAGAACATGAAGAGCGGGGCTGCACACATCTGAGCCACTGAGGCTTTTATACCGTCCTGATGACGATTCAACACACAGTCATTACTGATACGATAAGATCAATTAACTGAGGGGTTCAAAAGCTCACTCTGTAAAGTCAAATCATGTTGACCTCACTGAGACGGTTGTGTTCACATAATTACGGTTTAATACAACATGGTATTTCCATGTCAGGTCACTGTTTCTGACAGATCACCACGACATAAAGGGCATAAAAACACGAGCAGTGAGAAGAAACTCGGCAAGTCCAACGGTATTACAGCAGATAGGAACGATGGTCGCAATGAGCAAACTAAGAACAAGGCTTAAGAACTGAGATTTTCATATTCTATTTTGATGCAAATTTTTGGGAGCATTTTGTTGGTTAGCTGACAGCTGGGACACGTCACCTTATCCTTTCCTAAAGTAAAGCAGGAAATCTCAACAGCCAACTTCGTCATGATTAGACATCCATGTATGCAGCTGACAAATACATTTGAAAAACTCTGATGTTTAATTCTTCCACTGGTGTCTTTGTCTTAAGCTCCTTTTAGGAAGTAGTTATGATATTGACACATTTATAGTATTTATCTTGCTTAAAAAACTAAATGCCATGAATAGACGAGAAGTTTTCTTCATGCAAACCCATTTTATTGTCAGAGAAGACGACATGAAATTTTTAGCATAGATTTTTGGTGGTGTGTTTCCCACATCGAACATGTTAGGTCACTTGGGATCAGCAGATCGCTAATATAAAATGACAAATGATCTGGATCAAGCACCTAACGTTGAGTTCCACTGATCAGCACATAGGACCTTTGAGGAGGGAGAGGCCATATATGATAGGATGAAATATGATTCATGTGCAGCACCAACTACGACATGGACATGTGTAACAAAGAGTTGAGTGAATGATTAGTGTCAAAGTCAGAAAGGCAGGGCTCCATTAGCAGCACACCCCCAAGTTAGTCCTGTCCTACCGCCAGAGAGGATCCACCGCTCAGAGCAGTTAAAGACTGACCCCATCAGCTGGACTTTAGTCTGCTGCTTCGCTTTGATTTGCTGGGCTCTGTGAGCAGTGCTGGTGGACAGCTTCAACCTCAAACTACACTAAAAGCTAATTAGCAGTACTACTAATCATTCCTATTGACTGCACTGGGTGCCACCATCAGGAGGCTGATATCGCTTTGAATACTAATAAGGGCTGTATTATTTCCAGTCCCGGTGTCTGAGCCAGGACTGCGGGTCAAACGGGCCCATTAGCACTTCACTGCACACTTCTCTTGATCAAGAACGAACACTCCGTTGTTTGACCAGGGTTTAGCTCTGCAAGTATTTCTACAGTATTCTATTTCACCTGGAAGTAAAGCAGACCTCATGTTTACTGAGGCTGCATGTACGTTAATGAGACAGTCAAAAGCATTTCAGGATGATTTTTCTCAGACATGTTTAAGCAGAACATGGTGACGTTATCTACTCTTACAGTTTCAGACTCCACAGGCTTGAATAAGAGTGTCTACAGAGCGTGGGCCTAATGAAGGAGTCCAGATATTGTTTACTATATACTCGTACTAGTTGGACAGTACATGACGGCTTGTCTACAACCCCCGATTCCAAAAAATTTGGGCTGGTGTGTAAAAACATAAATAAAACAGAATGGGATCGTTTGCTAATCTTATTTGACACAGACTTAATTGAAAGCAGCATGAGGACAATATACTGAATGTTGGGCCTCATCAGCTTCATTGAGTTTCGTAAATATCTGTTTATTCTGAATTTGACGCAGCAACACGTTTCAAACACGTTGGGACAGGAGGAACTTAAGACTGGGAATGTTGTGGAATGCTCTAAAAACACCTGTTTGGAACATTCCACAGGTAAATGACTAAATTTGTATGTTAAGCAAGGATGGGAAAGAATTCCACTTCGAAAACATCAACAATTAGTGTCAGTTCCTAAATGCTTCCTGTCGTTAAGGGCTGTAGCACAGTGCTAAACATGTCAAAGTCATCAAATTTAGAATGAGTGTGTATTCACAAAAGGCAAAAAGGTTTATTAAATATCTTGTCTTTGTACTGTATTCAACTGAAAACAGGTCATAAAGGGTTTGCAAATGATTGCTTTCTGTTTTTAATTTACGTTTTACAGCACACCAGTTTTTTGGAATCGGGGTTGGAGTTACAGCAGACTAAAAGCCAGAAGATTTAAGAGGACAGCTAAGTCTGTGTCCACCGGGCGTCCCTGGGCAGCAGCACTCAGACCTGCTGTGGCTCTTCGGACATTTAAAGTGCACCTATCTTTATCTTAACTCACTACTAAAAACAGTTATCTGTGCTGTCCACAGCCAAGAGGAGCAAAGACAGGAGCTGTGAGCAGAGGCTCCCGGCGGACACGTAAAGTAATGAAATATTAGTCCCTCTCTGCTGATGTTAGTAGCCAGACAGGGAGAAGGCAGCTAGGCAGCTAGCCAGCAGACAGCAGACGGCGGGTGTGTGGCGGTTATCTCTCCTACCATGGGGTTGGCGCTCAGCCTAGTGTATCCCGAGCTCATCTCCTTTACCTCAGGCACCAGGGGCTGGAGCAGGGAGTAGGAGGAGGACGGGGTGGCGCTGGAGGAGACGTGTTTGTTGGAGGACGAGCTCCTCATGCTCTGCTGGCTGCTCTGGGAGGACACTGAGCTGGGACGGCCCTGCTGGAACAGACAGAAGCTCAACACACTCCCTCACAACAACAACAAAGCTGCTGCTAACATACGACGGTTCCCCGGTGTTTGCTCCGCTGCCTACCTGGTGGGGGTCAGGCACAGGCTGGCTGCTCACACCGCCGCCCTGCCCTCCCTGGGACATGGGGGAGACGCAGTGGGAGGGCAAAGGTTCCTGCTGGCCGTGTCCTCCGTGCTGCGGTTGCATCATGGAGTTAGCGCTGTTCTGCTGTTGCTGTTGTTGTTGCTGCTGACGGCGAGGAGTAGTGGAGAAATTGGAACGACGACTGCCAGACTGGATGGGAGGAGGGAGGAGAGCAGGAGGTGGACAGAGGAAGACAGGGGGAGGAGGGATTTTTGTAAATCATTTCTGTTTGTGCCACACGCATGCCAGCAATGCACAGAGTTCGTGACAAGTGTGAGATAAGATACAGAGCGGAGGAGAGGTGACGGATGAATGTGATGAGCTGTTTGGTTTTCCACACTGAATCACATTCTTCAGGCTTCTCGTGCCGTTCGGTCTACATGCTTAAAGCTGATGTATTCCGAGTTCTGCCTCAGAGACTCAGGACCCTTCACTACCCTGTCTTTCTTCTATTAATGTGAGGAGATGGAGTGGTCAACTTGTACACACAAACACAGACACTCACACAAACATGAATTAACTCGACCAAACCTAGAACTCCAACATCAACATGAATCTACGTCCATCTTCTCTAACCGCGACAGCTGCAGACGTTGCTCGCCCTGTCATCCTGTCCTCGAACCCTGACGACTGCAGAGCTAATATGACGTCAAACTGAACCTTCTCCCTGAACATTTAAAGCTCCGGTAGACCTCTACGCTTTAATTTGGCCTCATCTTTCCTCTAACTTGAAGCCTGGTTGGACAAGTCTGGTTCTTCTTTCGCAACGTAGGTCTTATCTTTATGATTTCTGACCACCATCTGTAACCAGTATGCTGTACCAGTATTAAAACGACACTTTGGGTAACATTTAAAGGACAGGTTAGTTGTGAAATTCGGTGCTAAAACTAACAAACTGAACTAACCACATAATTTGTCAAAGTCAGGCTAACGGAGCCCAATGGAAAATGTCTTTACTGTGGACTTTGTCCCCCGCAGTTATCCTGGAGTTGTGATTGGATGGGCTCTGTTCACCGCTGATGTGGACAGGAGACACAATTACTGCAAAGTTCATATGAGCATATCAGTACTGTGCTAAGACTGACTTGAAGATTAAAGCGCACACTGATGGACAGGTTCAGTTTTTAGTTTTTTTGTTTTTTTGTTTCCACAGTTTGGATAAACTGGACGTGTTGAGAACCCAGTGATGACCGGTGTCTGCTGGTCAGGGTTGGAATCACTCACAAGGAGGCCTTGGAGCTGTGGGCCCCTCTCAACTGCCCCCACTTCTCCCATTTCATGTTGTTTGTATTTCGTTTTTGTCGGCTTTGTTTGAAAAAAAGAGCACCAGGTAACCATAGTATAATATGATGAAATAACAAAGGGGCAGAAAACACAAGATTTTAACTCTTCAAAATGGGGCCTGAAGATTACGTATGTAGTTGTTGGGGGTGTGGGGCTTTGGGGAAGTTGCCCACTTAACCCAGTTGGTATTCCAGCTTTAATTTTGGTGGTCAAAAATATAAAATAAGACCAAAGTTGCAGGGAAATAGACTTTTCCTTGTTCTGATGAGCTGGGCATTATTTGAAAAGTTGTTTTTGTGCACGAGCTTTAGATGTAATGGTCAGACACCTGCTGTGATAACCAGCAATAGTTTGTCTTTGCTTGTCGCCCAGTGCAGCAACACTGAGACAGAGGAGAGCATCATGGGAAAACTTGCCATGATGACTCTCTGTTAGAAAGCCACATTGAAGCAGTCTGAAGCCTTTCCATCAGAGCCAATCAGAAGAGGACCATCACATCTAAAGCTCCTGTACGAGTTGGCCCTTCCTCACAGCTACGCTTCAACCTGCTGACACTGCCTCACGCACAACACCCACATGCTCACTCACGCTCACACCAACCTGGTTTTTGGCCGCGGCGCTGCAGCGGTGCTGGGCCAGGTCCAGCATGGTTCGGTAGCTCTTAAAGCAGGACGGGCAGTTGAACCGGTTCTTATGAACCAACCCCACACACACACACACAGACACACACACACACATAAATTTGGATTACTATACTTGTGAGGGAAATTCACTGAATTGTATTCATTCCCTAACGTCTAAACCCTGACCCTTTCCCTAAACTTAGCCTAACCCTGGTCTAACCCTAACTGCACAGCCTGCTTTCACTACAGGAGGGCTTGCAAATGTTCTCCCAAGCAGGATGCCTGGAAGACTGTAGCTGGAGAGAGGACAGAGGGTCAAGAAAACCGTGCTAGAGTATGTTCCATGCACACACTTCATCAAAATACAAAATATGCCTTGCCACACACACGCATTCACACGCATGCACACACACACACAGCAGTGTTTCTCTTTCATAGGGTCTGTGGTGTGTAATAGACAATACACTCCCCAGGCCATCCAATAAGTTCAATAAAGGCAGCTTACCCACAGCCTGGATTCATACAGGCAGGTTTACAGGTAAGACCATGCATCTGTACACAGCAGCTCTTGAATGCTTGTTCAGGTGGGTTTAAATGTTTAGTGCACAGGTTCTTGCGTTTCTTATGCAGTTTTACATGGTTGCAGTTATACGAACATCTTGATTTTGATTCCAAGCAGTTAAAGAGTTTATGTAGTGTAGAAATCCCTCCCTGCCACAGACGACACACTGGGCACACCCTCTCAACAAAGAGTCAGAACAGAGCATCAACCCCCGCCACAGCAGACACTCATCAGACTGGAGCTGAGTCAAGGTGTTAGTTCACAACACTGCACACATCACACACACAGGCCCACACAACGAATTGGTCCATTTCACTGTTCATGGTGGCCTTTCAGTATGTAGAATTCTAAATGCACGTTTTACTTGAAGTTCGTTTACAGATTCGTGGTACGTAATGAGCTGCTGACATGAGAGGCCAGAGTTCAGTAAATGAGTTGGCTCCTTCAATCGGGCTTGGGAATCAATGTCAAAGTGTGTGGTTTGCAGATATTGCTACACACATTTCTCAGCAGAGATGACTATAAATTCTACTACAAATAATCAACAGAAGAGCTTACACACCAGAACAAACATGAAATAATACTTTAAGCTGCTCTATACATCAGACATTGGACTGTTTTTACAAACATGGCAATATACTTGATCTTGATCTTGGTAGCAAAGAAGCCTACTTGCTGTCCCTTTCAATTCTGTCTGTGATTGGTCTCTGGTTGGTAAGACTCTACAGGGTCTGATATCACATGACGGCCGGAGCCGAGCAGACAAAGCAGACCAGGTGAGCAGACTGCTGCAGGAGGAGAGCAGTCTAATATTAACCTGAACATTAAAGTTTAAAACGCTGCCACTGTAGCCTCTTTTACTGCCACTGAAAAAGTGGCTGCACAGCACAAGTTCTCGGCCTCCCGCAGGCTAAAATGCAGCGCCCCCCCACCTCCTCTATTAAAGCAACAGCATGTCAGACCAGGAGACGTGGCGTGCTGCACGGTGAGAAAGTAGAGCCCTCTAGCAGAGTGACTGCTGATTGATGACCGTATTCAATAAATGACTGAGGGAAAGCGGTGATTAAAATAATTTAAGTATTTAAAGCAGGACATTTTTTGTGGATGCAATAACTCCAGTGGAGTTGCATCCAACATGAGGGTTGAGCAGATAACAACTTTTATTGAACGTTCACACCATCAATAGCTCTGTATTAAAAATCTCAGAGCCTTAAGGGCCCCGGTTCGTCACACCAGCGGCTCCTCCTGGTGTGTCAGGGTGCCTGCATGGACGGAGGTGAACTGGTGTGACTGGTATTAAGACCTCTGCTGAAGCTCTTTGCTGGCAGGTGAAAAGACGCACCAGCAGTTTGAAATCAGGACTTCCAAGATTTGGATCAAGAAGCTCATGAAAAGTCATGTGTGAGTCACAGCTTTTACTTCAATATGTCAGATACATAATCAACAGAGGGGTAAAATAAAGTATTAGCATCACTGGGAAAAAGTTATTCAGTGCTGTTGGGATACTAAAGCTAAAACCTGAACAGCTGAAAGGGACGTTTGACAGCGCCAATCAAAATGGTCAATTTAACTAGTCTTTATTTCTATTATTTTTATGTGTGTGTATTTAAAAAGTCCAAAACACATGCACCGTTTCCACATGTTTGGGTACCATTTGATAAAAACTACACTGACCAGCTGTTTTAGGAAACTACTGAGCCTTTTTTCACAAAACTTTATATTTGTGAGCTGTTTTCAGAGATTTTTATCATCATTAGGGGCATGCAATCTTGTGCCAAATACAGTGCACATACAGTTATGCTAACTATCTGAGAACTGTTAATTGGTTTAACTGTAATTTCACATCACAGATACAGTCAATGAAGAAGACAGACAGCAGCTGTTTATAAATAGAACATGAGTAAGGGGAGAGAGGAGTCCTTACAGAAGAACTTCTGATCGGAGCGCTGTGCTACGAGCCAAGACTTTGCTCCTTGGCTACAAACTGTGATTCATAAACTTGACCATGGTGTCAATCACATTCAGTTGTGTAGCAAAACAAAATATCCTAACTTATTCACATAATCCAAAATAAAATCTCTCACGGCTTTTGCTGCAAAATGACCCTCACAGAATTGATATATTAGCAAATAGTAACGCAGGCCAAGAAAGACCACCCCAGCCGTCATCCACTCTTCACACAGCACCATGTCACACAGACCCACCTGGTTGGAAGCAGCGGCGGTGCAGCGGTGCTGGGCGAGCTCCAGCATAGTCCTGTAGCTCTTGCAGCAGGAGGGACAGTCGAAGCGGTTGGGTCCGTCATCGTGGATCCTCTGGTGGTTGCGGAGGTACCGGGCTAAGCGGAAAGCCTTCCCGCACAGGTCGCACATGTAACGCTTCTGACCGTGAATTCGCATATGGTTGCGCAGGGACATGTAGTTGGTGTAGGGCTTGCTACAAAAGTCGCACCTGAGATTTGGAGACAGAAGTGGTGTGAAGGTTAGAAACAAACAGGAACACAGGAGCTCGGTCTTATTCAACACCTTTTTTTCGCACTAACTGAAAAGGGTTAACATCAGGAATGCATGAAAATCTTTATCGTCTATGTAAAAAGGGTCTCGAGGGCCGACCTGAAGTCTCCAGTCTTGTGGGTGAGCTTGTGGTTGAGCAGGGAGCTGGCATGCTTGTAGGCGCAGCTGCACAGGTCGCAGACGTATGGCCTCTCGTCTGACTCCATGTCGTCTGACGCCGTCGTCGCTGCTGGTGGTGCCGGCGCTCGGGACTCCATGGAGAGACTGGAGCTGGAGAGTGACGCTGAGGAGAGACTGGAGCTGGAGAGGGCTGCTGAGGACGAAGGGAGCTGATCGCACCAGCTGATGGTTGAACTCGGCTGTCACAGAGGAGAGCAACACAGGACGCGTCAAGTCACTGAGGTAACAACTGAACACTTTCATGACTTATTATACCATCATTTTCCTGGTCAATGACAATTTGATTTTAGAAGTGGTACAACATTTTTTCCTATATCACAACGGAGAAGAAAATATTTGAAACACTTTTCAGCATAATGTGGTCAAAGGATGCTCCTAACAGAGAAGACACTGGGTTACTATAAAATATGGCTTTACACTGGCAAGCCACAGAAGCCCTGCACCTTGTGATAAAGAAAGCACTGTCAGTTAAAAGACATGTCAGGTGAAAACAATGCAGAAAACAAAGCTTTGAGGAAAGGCAGCTCAGCACCATGGACAGCAACTGTGGCCACATTAGAGATCTGTACGGGACAAAAACTAAACCGACCTGGGCCATTTATCCAGTAATGACCGTTAGCTAACCAGACTAGCAATGGAACGTACTGACTACACTCAGTCTCTTTTGCTCCTTTCCACGAGCACATATACTTACAACACATTACAGGCATGGACCCAGCTGACTGGCCCTGTCATACAGAGAGAAACTCATAAATTACATTTGAAAATCACTAAAGGCAACCTGAGCCTAAAGCTTCACACAACAAAGTGGCCAAAAGCAGAACTCTAGCCCGTATCAACCAGAGTGCGAACACAAGCTTCTCCCTGCTCTGCTGATATGTCTGCAGGTGAATATCGTCTCTTGATGGGACAGCACTATTCCACCACATCTTTTGCGAATACAGTTTCTCTGAAGAAGCTTCTTTGCTCTGCTGACTGAGCGCCAAATGTAACCTGTGTAATGTAACAATGTAAGAAAACAAATGCAAGTGAACAACACAAGAAAACTAATTCATCTTCATTACTGTGACAGCACATAGACTCTATCACCACTTTATCAGGTGCACCGATATAATCTAATGACAACCTCAATAATAAACATAGTTGAATTAACACCTCTCTGACTGTGCGTATCAAAACCTGTTGCACTGGCTTGCATTAACTTTACACGTGTATCTAATAAAGTGGCCACTGAGCATACATGCATATAGAAACGCGAGCGAACATGCTTTTAACGTCCCCAGAAACCTGTACTATTGTGCCTGACTTCTGCATTTGCCGGTGTTCTGCATTTGAAGCCTGCTGCTTCGTTATGACTTGGATGTGTAGTCAGGTTTTGTTTCCACAAGCTGCAATGCATTGAGCTCTCTTAGTCACCGTCACTCAGAGATCAGAGCACTGAAACAGCAAAAATCTATTTAAATAAATGTATGCATGAATGCATGGTACTACACCTTCGAAGAACCTTACTGATAGCTTGTTTTTTAAAAGCAGGAGGAACCCTCTAGATACAATCTGCTAATGTTGGGCCTCTAAACCATCATTCTGCCAGTGTACATAAAGGGTGCCTTTTCACACATCACCTATGAAGGAGATGAGAGACAATGTACATACAACAGCTCAGGTGCTACTCTGTGTCTAATACAGTCAGACAAAAACAGAACAACAATGATGTTCCATCATCAAAGTGAAGATGCGGTGAGTGAATACATGCTGACAGCAGAGACTGACAGGAGAAACATCAGGTGAGTGACACCTGGTAAGTGCTGCCAAGTCCCCTTGATGAATAAATAAAGGGAAATTTGGGAAAATTCAACAATTCAGTCTAAGATCGGCGCACTCGCAGTTTACTTAAATGTTCCATTAACTTGCACGTGTGTGACAGCGAAAGACAGCTGACATAAAAGCAGTCAGTAAATGTCGCCCACGCTCAAATGCAGAAAAATGATTCAATAAATAAATTAATGTATGGGTGTCTGTGTACGCTGTGCAGATAATCTGTCGGCTAAGGGCGACCATGAATGAACCGTACAGTCTGGCATCACAAAGAAGTCTTTCAAAGTCCTCCGCGGGGCGTCTTCCGCTCCCGTTTCCTGTGGGACAGCCCGGTCGTGTTTACTTTGCGCTGTTCGCTAATAATATTGCAGGCCTCCTGCATATAGTCACGCATTGACTGCTTTAATTATTCCCGTATGGTCACCACATTGTGGCAGACCTTTCAATGCGCAGTTCTTACAACACACGGCTCGACCCAAAACAAAACCCGCTGCCCTTCCGCGCTGCCTTGTTTTGCACGGGCTCTTTTAGCTAACCGTACTCCGCTTGGCTGAGGCAGCCAGTGTTGTCTGCTGGTAGCATTAGCTCGGTGATGCTCGGCTAAATTTACATGTATTTTACGAGCCCTTTGGCGTCTTTGGACAACACAACAATGCCATAGTGCTTCGGATACACGTCCAATTTAACTAAACCCAACACATTTGCTGAAATACATACAGTATGCTGCAGCTTTTAATTACTAGCCACTTAGCTCGTCAGCTAACAGTCCGACTAGGCCATGATCCGCTCAGCATGACGATTGGTACGATAGCATGAAGCTAACGAAGCTGTTCTGTAACATAACTTGCAGTTTCATATCACCCAGTATTGCTAAACTGTATTCAGTCAAACACTCAGCGAAAAACACTGTGTAAAAATACTTTGATTCTTGCTTTGTTAGTAAAATGTTGCTCCATTAGCCGTTTGATATAGGTATTTGTTGGCTGGGCTCGTGAGCTAACGGTGGTGGCAGCTGGCTTTCTTACTCCGGAGTCGTTCGGATCCTTTTTCCAGAACAATTGAGAGCAGTGGCCGAAAGACTCTGTCGATGTCACATAATTCACTCCGTTTCTGTCTTGAAAGTCTCCATGTGTGCTGCCGGTATTTGTCCTGGCGTACATCGTCGGTATTCGGATTCTTCGACTTTTTCTGGCTGAAAAGAAATAGGGCCGCTTTGTGGGGATCTTCTTCCGAAAAGAAAAATATTCCTTCTGTGAAATGAGCGTTTTGGCGGCGGACATATCGAAGCACGCGGGGCATTACCGCCCCCTCCTGGACTGGAGTGTGAGAACACTGATCACACAGGTTCTACAGTTTATGGACATTTCTCTGTTTTCTTCCAAATGTTTTGGGAGTTAAAGCTGACTAGTTACTAAAAAGTGTGTGTGTGTGTGTGTGTGTGTGTGTGTGTGTGTGTGTGTGTGTGTGTGTGTGTGTGTGTGTCGCCTAACATATGATAGGGTATACAGAAGTTCTATGGTAAAATTAGCTCCAATTTGACCAACTATAAACATTAAATTGCTACGTACACATGCATGAATCAGTGATAATAATCCATTAATATATTGTGTAGTGTGATATGTAAAGGCACTAATTTCTGTATTTAGTTCTTTTACTTTTTCATACAGTATTATAAATAATATTACATGCTTTTACATTTATTACATATATTTATGTGTAATACTTTCTTTGCAGCTAATTTGCTTATAATAAAATGTAATTTTTACACTGTGATGCAGCTACTTTTACTGAAGCAAAGCATCTGAATACTTTAATTCAGCTTGTACGTACTGTATGTGAAATATGTCTTGAGTAATCATGTTTTCTTGTTTCAGTGATCATGCATCCTTCATATTTTTTTTTTTTTTTTTGCATTCAGTAATTTATTATTCAGCAATAAAAAAAAATAGTTTTTTTGGAATTCAACTATCATTATTATTATTTTGTTTTATCCATAACAATTCATTTGAGAATTTGTTTCTACAATGGCTTAAAGCTGCTAAACACAAATAGTTGATGGTATTGAATCCATAGGTTAATTCCTATAAATGTATCTAACACCTGACAGCCTGCGTGCCTTCATTCATTAGAAACACACAATCCTCTGGGTTCTGGTTCATCATTCCAGAAATACAAAGGATTTAAAAACCTTTTGAGCCTCCTTAAGTACAAACTAGAATGATACTTTCAGAGGCCACATAGACACTTGTGTCAAAGCTCATGCTCCACCAGATTTAAATGAAAAAACACACTGAAATTGAGTTTGATTTTATTGGCTGTGATGACTCATTCATCAGTTGAATTTAATGTAAAATGATGTAAAACACTGTAGTAATAATTTGGTCTGAATAGTTTTAGGACCTTCTCCTTTTGCTCTTAGAATAAAAAACATCTTGTGTTGTTGTTTTCCTTCTGAGCAGTTCTTTGCCAAGGCGGCTCTTTATTGTTGTTATGTTGGTTAAATTCCACCGTAATAAACCTGCAGCACCTGATCTTTGGCCTCTCAGTGCCCTCTTTATATTCAATATGAGCTTGTGACATTACAGTGCACTCATTTCAGCTTCGACTAGCACAAGACGTTCATTGGAAACACGACCTGCTGCTGCCTCAAATGGGATCAACTTAAGTGAGTGTAATTCTGCTCTTTCTGGGAATTAGACATCATGCAAACTTATGAGATTGTTTTGCAAAGATTAATCTCTCTTCATTTCTCCTTCTCTGCAGTTTACTTTCACTTCTTGTCTCCACAGCGAGGTCATTTCAATATGGAAAGGTACTGGAGTCAACATTTTATTTCATTAATAACACTTTTCCTTTTTCTTTAACAAAGTAATTCCTGTTAACAGTAGAAGCAAAGGGGTGAAGGAATGGATTGAAAGTCATGTTACAGGTTCCAATCAATAAAAACACTTGTGTTTGGTTATACATTAGCACTGCTCACTTTCAAATCATGAAATATTTCTTTGCTGAAAAGGTTTCAAAGCTGATTTGATCAAACAGAAAGGCTGCTCTTTAGAAGATTCAGTTACAACTTCATAGATCAACCTGATGTGTGATCGCTGGACTCTGATATGGTTTCAGGGGTGGACTTTGGACTTTGATACTGAGGCTAATTAACTGTTAGAGTTTATTGTTATATAGTAGTTACATATTCTTGACAGATAGATTCGACAATGATATTTCATTGTACCCATTCTGTGGTTGAAGACAGAAACATACACACATTCTTGGATGAACTACAGTGAAGTAAACATTTGGCAGCTTGCTCTACATACCAGCTGAGGACAGGAGGCTCTTACCACCACTGTGCATTCAACACCACCGAGCGTCTGAATAATAACTGAGTCACTTGACTACATGTGAGATGTGGCAGATTTAAAGTCAAGAGGTTTTGTCCAGGCACAGCGTGCTTAGGCTCTGCTCTGATTGGTTGCAGCTTGTTGATAAATGTGTCCCCTGGTTTATCAGTGACCCATAAGGTTGGATACTGTAGCTGTCTCGCTCTTGACAATTTTAAATGGGGCTAATTTGCTTTGACTTCTGGGTAAGTGAAGACTTTCTTTAAAGTAAAGATCATGGCTGACCGAGCAGCATCATAGCGCTCAGCTCCGTTCCTTTCAGAGGCCTTTTTTTTCTGAAAAATTCAACAGCCACAAGGAGATTTTACTGTGTGAATTCAGTAAAGACTGTAACAGCACAGCAAAGCTCGGGCACTTTAAGCTCTCCTGTGTGTGTCCTTAATGAAGCACACCTCAGTACTCTCTGCTAACTCATCGGTCAGGATCAGGATCATCTCCACACTGCTGTTACATGTTCAACCAGAGAGCTCGCTCTCTAACAAACCATTTTATGCCTGTGGTCAGCAGGTGTGAAAGATTGTTACCATGGAAACACGGCTCTTAGTTCAGTTAGCCTGGGGTCAGGTAGCGAACTCTTTTGACTTGCATTAGTCTGTGATCAAAGGCGATGCTGTCCATGGTGCTGAGCCTGCTTTAACCAAAAGAGCGCCGCTGTTTCTTCTAATCGCCGTGCAAAGCATTAAAACTGCTTTCCAGGTACCACGTCAAGCCTATCTGTCCGTGCTTCAGCCACCGCCGAGGACACTGAAGTCATCCTGTGTTTTTTTGGAGGCAATTTGTGTGGTTTAGCAACCTCAGAGGAGATTACATTCGACAAATATTTAAAAACCTTACACGCTCTGGGTATTTTAAAGGCTGATTTTCAGGACATCAAATGAAGCGTACAGTAGTTCTCCACCAGAGTTGTTTTCCAGGTGCGGGCTTAGAGACAGTATTCTGACCGAAAATGAAATGTGCAGAAAATAGAACTGATCTGATGAGAGAGGATTTAACATTCAGCGTGGAAGAAAGCGCATGGTGTACTATTCAGTGGGCCTCACAGGGGCTCGCTGCCTAACAAAGCTTCTGTTGTCTGAGACGCAGCACAGTCACAGCTGAGAGTGAGCGATAGGGCGAGTTGTCTTTCAAAGAGCAACCAGGTTTACAGGAGAACTCATTCACTTCTTTATTTGGTAGGTTTGAATGAGATTTGTCATGTCAAGTCTCTCAAGCTTCCAATGTTTTTTCCCCAACTGTAATAGTTATTCTGCATCTGTTGATCAGGAACCAGCAGGAGAGACCAGACTCTACACCCAGCTGTGTGTCCACCAGTGGCCATTCAATGGGAGGCCTGGTTGATTTTAAAGGCAGAGGTGATCCTTTGAAAAACAGGTAAGATTTATGAGCAATCCAAACCAATGAAAACATGCCAGTTTTTCATTGTTGCTGCCCTTCAGATGCATTGTGTCAGAATTCACATGGAACAGTTTGGGGTACAGGTTTCTTGTGTGACAGACAATATAATAATAAAACACTGAAGAGTTTGCTGTTGTCATATATGAAATAAAACTGCTCCGGTTGTCAGTTTCACATCTGGAGGCTGTGGCTCAGGAGGTAATTAAAATGTTGGTGGTTCAATCCGACTCCTCCATGTTGAAGTGTCCTTGGGCAAGACGCTGAACTCCAAATTGCTCCTGTTGGCTGTGCCGTCAGTGTGTGCATGTGAACGTGTGAATGTGTTGTAAAGTGCTTTGAGTGGTCGGCAGAGAAGAAGATTACTATATTAATGTGCTTCTTTTGCCATTTCTGATTCACTGTGGTGGTCCTCCCTCTGTCAATCAGCACCCAGGAGGAGAGCCCTGACCCACCCAGCTGTATGTCCATCAGTGGCCATTCAATGGGAGGCCTGGTTGATTTTAAAGGCAGACGTGATTCTTTAAAACACAGGTACGTTTTATGAGCAATCCAAACCAATGAATAAACGTGCACATGCTTCAATATTGCTGCTCTTCACATGCATTGTGTTAGTCATTCAGAATTCATGTGGAACAATTTGGGGTACAGATTTCGTGTAGAATGAAACTGTTGTTTTGGAAAGTTTTGGAAAGAGGGCAGAAAGGTACTTATTTACTAAAGGACTTGCAAGACACAGATTTTACAAATGGAATAGTCAAAATAACAGAGCCAGAGATATCCTGACGTTTCATCAGCGTTACCCTCTCAGATTAGACTCCAGGGTGTAAAGGCAGACAGTTTGGTGAGTTTGAGGTACATACAGTATATAAAACTGACTTGATTTTAGAAATCTCCAGTAACAGCCGCAGAAGACTGTATAAAAGTGTTTTCACAGAGTGAGCACTTCAGCTTCACATGTAGAATCAGTGGAGTGCTCTTCATATGTATGGAGCAATGTGCGGCTCAGATTTATTTCTTTTCATTTATTACTTTCATGCAGGGGGATAAAAGTAAAAATGTATGACTGACAATAAAATAATAAAGTACCAAAGGGTTTGTTGTTATCAGACTTGAGAAACAGAATTGCTCTGATTGTCAATTTCATGTCTGGAGGCTGTGGCTCAGGAGGTTTGATGGGTTGTTCATTAATCAAAATCTTGATGTTTGATTCCTGGTCCTCCAGTCTGCATGTTGAAGTGTGCTTGAAGAATGGAAAAGCACTGTATTAATGCAGGTCTTTAACATCTACATTTTATCGTGGCGCTCCTCCCTCTGTCAATCAGCACACAGGAGGAGAGCCCAGACCCACCCAGCTATGTGTCCATCAGTGGCCATTCAAAGGGAGGCCTGGTTGATTTTAAAGGCAGATGTGATTGTTTAAAAAACAGGTACGTTTTATGAGCAATCCAAACCAATGAATAAACGTGCACATGCTTCAATATTGCTGCTCTTCACATGCATTGTGTTAGTCATTCAGAATTCATGTGGAACAATTTGGGGTACAGACTTCGTGTAGAATGAAACTGTTGTTTTGGAAAGTTTTGGAAAGAGGGCAGAAAGGTACTTATTTACTAAAGGACTTGCAAGACACAAATTTTACAAATGGAATAGTCAAAATAGCAGAGGCAGAGATATCCTGACGTTTCATCAGCGTTACCCTCTCAGATTAGACTCCAGGGTGTAAAGGCAGACAGTTTGGTGAGTTTGATCTACATACAGTATATAAAACTGACTTGATTTTAGAAATCTCCAGTAACAGCCGCAGAAGACTGTATAAAAGTGTTTTCACAGAGTGAGCACTTCAGCTTCACATGTAGAATCAGTGGAGTGCTCTTCATGTGTGTGGAGCAATTTGGGGCTCAGATTTATTTCTTTAATGGAATTTAGTTATGTGGGGAAAAGAGATAGTTACTTATTTATTTTCCATGTTTGAAGAACAGAAAAGCACTACATTAATGCAGTTCTTTAACATTTACATTTTATCGTGGTGCTCCTCCCTCTGTCAATCAGCACCCAGGAGGAGAGCCCAGACCCACCCAGCTGTGTGTCCATCAGTGGCCATTCAAAGGGAGGCCTGGTTGATTTTAAAGATCAACGCCATGCATTTGAAGACATGTAAGTATTTTAAGCACTGAAATATCACTGTATTCATCTGCAATAGACAGTCCAGAAGAGGATCATGGTATAATGTCAAAATCTTTGCATAAAATGTACTTCCATGACACTCAGGCCGTACACAGGTACAAATTCAACTGCATGAGCCTTTGTGTTGCAGTAGGAAACAGCACAACATTTTGTATTCAGTGCAAACTTGTGTTTCATGTAATTTTGTGTCTCAAAAAATGTTTTCTGTGTGTGTCATTACCTGTCTTTGTACATCATGTTGTCAGAGTCCACCAGGAGGGATCAGAGGCTACCCGTTGTGAGCCTGCCCAGAAACATCAAACAGATCTGGAGACCACATTTCGGGTTAGTAAATGTTACTACAATGAGAAATAACATGCAATACAATAACACGTGCTAAAGTTTCTGAGAGGAAATTCATGCCAGGTGGTTGTGATGTTGTGTTTCACAAGTTTATCCTCCATGTTATTATGTTGCAGCTGCTTGAAGAGACTATTGCCACGTTTGTGAGGAGCGAGCTGAAGATCTTTCAACGGCTTCTTAGTCCAGATTACAGTGAAGATTCAGAGGGTCAGAAGAAGAAAGAAGACACGTTGGATAGAGAGGAGGAGGAGGAGCAGAGGAGGAGCAGCAGAGGGGCCCTTCTCAAGATCATACTGCACTTCCTCAGGAGAATGAAGCAGGAGGAGCTGGCTGATTCTCTGCAGAGCAGTAAGAGCCTTCATATGATGTGAAGAGGATATGGCTACATTGTATACAGCAGCAAGTGAAACCTGTAAAATGAAAACAATTTGTGATCCACCAACAATAGTTCTCTCAGTCACTGAAAAGCAACTTGCTTCACTGGGAGAAATACATGTTTTCAGATGGGCAGACTAGGTGGCTAATACAGGGCTAATATTGCTAACTTGTTAATGGCGGGCAGTTGATGAACAGTCAGTGCACTGGCTTTAGGGAGAGTTCATTAACTGTCCAGTTCTAGCCATTAGTCATTTTAGTCAATTTGTCATGCAGATCCAGTAATACTCTCAGTGGTTCAACATTTCTTACCCCAAAATTCACTCAAAACACCTTGAAAGCAGAGCAGTGCATACATCTTACTGCACTTGACCAATTAATACAATGAAACTACCATATTAATGATGATAGTTGATGAGTGTGACTGTAGGATATAAGACATTAAGAGAGAAAATATAAACATTTGTCATTTATTACTTACAAATGTGGATGTTTATCTGCTTTACCTTCACATTTACTTTGATTTTACTTCTTCTGTTTGTTCTTTTAGAAACCTTTGGCCCTATATATCAACAGCAACTCAAATCTCACCTGAAAGGGAAGTTCCAGTGTTTTTTCGAGGGAATTGCTAAAGCAGGAAACCCCACACTTCTGAATGACATTTACACAGAGCTTTACATCACAGAGGGGGGGAGTGGAGAGGTCAACGATGAACACGAGATCAGACAAATCGAAACAACATCCAGGAAACCACCAAGACCAGAAACTATGATCAAATGTGAAGACATCTTCCAACCCTTACCTGGCAGAGATCATCAACCAATCAGATCAGTGCTGACAAAGGGAGTGGCTGGCATAGGGAAAACAGTCTTAACACATAAGTTCAGTCTGGACTGGGCCGAAGACAAAGCCAACCACAACATTCAGTTCACATTTCCGTTCACTTTCAGAGAGCTAAACCTGCTGAGTACAAAGAAGTACAGCTTGGTTGAACTTCTTAATCACTTCTTTCCTGAGACCAAAGAAGCAGAAATTTGCAGCTTTGACAAACTCAAGGTCGTGTTCATCTTTGATGGTCTGGATGAGTGTCGACTTCCCCTGGACTTCCACAACAATGAAATCCTGACAGATGTTACAAAGCCAACCACAGTTGATGTGCTGGTGACAAACCTCATCAAGGGGAAACTGCTCCCCTCTGCTCACCTCTGGATAACCACACGACCTGCAGCAGCCAATCAGATCCCTCCGGAATGTGTTGACATGGTTACAGAGGTCAGAGGGTTCACTGACACCCAAAAGAAAGAGTACTTCGAGAAGAGGTTCAGAGAAGAGGAGCAGGCCAGCAAAATCATTTCCCACATCAAGACCTCAAGAAGCCTCCACATCATGTGCCACATCCCAGTGTTCTGCTGGATCACTGCTTCAGTTCTGGACAACGTGTTGAGAGAAGATGAAAATGGGGAGTTACCTAAGACCCTGACTGAGATGTACATCCACTTCCTGGTGGTTCAGTCCAAACTAGCAAATGTCAAGTATCATGAAGGAGCTGATACAGATACACGGTGGAACACCCAGACCTGCACCATGATCATGTCTCTGGGAAGACTGGCTTTTGAGCATTTACAGAAAGGCAACTTGATCTTCTATGAATCAGACCTGATAGAGTGTGGCATTGATATCAGGGCAGCCTCAGTGTACTCAGGGGTGTTCACACAGATCTTTAAAGAGGAGTGTGGGCTGTACCAGGACAGGGTGTTCTGTTTTGTCCATCTGAGTATTCAGGAGTTTCTGGCTGCTCTGTATGTGTTTGTGACATTCATCAACACTGGTGTCAACCTGCTGTCAGAACCACGATCAAGATCCAGCTGGTGGCCTAAGATATTAATGTTCTGGTCAAATGAAAAAACAATCTTCCAGACTGCTGTGGACTGGGCCTTACAGAGTAAAAATGGACACCTGGACTTGTTCCTCCGCTTCCTTTTGGGTTTATCACTGGAGACCAATCAGACTCTTCTACTAGGCCTGTTGAAACAGACACAGTATAGCTCATATGCCAATCAAAAGACAGTGGAGCACATCAAGGACAAGATCCGGGAGAATCCGACTCCAGAGAGATGCATCAACCTGTTCCACTGCCTGAATGAGCTGCATGATCATTCTCTGGTGGAGGCGATCCAACAGTGCCTGAGTTCGGGAAGTCTGTCCACAGACAAACTCTCTCGTGCTCAGTGGTCAGCTCTGGTCTTCATCTTACTGTCATCAGAAAAAGACCTAGATCTATTTGACCTGAGGAAATACTCTGCTTCAGCGGAAGGTCTTCTCAGACTGCTACCAGTGGTCAACATCTCCAAAATAGCACAGTAGGAGCACTGCCCAATAAGCAAAGTAGATATAGTATATTAAACCATACATTAATTCTGCAGAGGATTATGAGATAAATTGTCTGTGTCTGTGCCTACTTTTCCAGGCTGAATGGCTGTAACTTGTCAGAGAGAAGCTGTGAAGCACTGGCATCAGTTCTAAGCTCCAAAACCTGTATTCTAAGAGAGCTGGACCTGAGTAATAATGATCTGAGGGATTCAGGAGTGAAGTTGCTCTCTGCTGGACTAGGGAGTCCACACTGTAGACTGGAAACTCTGAGGTCAGTATCCTTAACTCTAAAAAACAGATTGCAATACCACCTAGCTATTTGCTTGCTTTTCCCTTGTTTTGGTAGGCTGTCAGGCTGTCTGATCGGAGAAGAAGGCTGTGCTGCCCTGGCCTCAGCACTGAGATGTAACCCTTTCCATCTGAGAGAGCTGGACCTGAGCTACAATCATCCAGGTGACCAAGGCAAGAAGCTACTGTCAGCCGCCCTGGAGGATCCACGTTCACAAATGACTACTCTGAGGTATGGAGAGACTTGTCTTGAGTTGTCTTATCTGGTCAAAAGAACTGTTGTAATCAACACTTTCCTCTGTGACTTTCTCGGGTTTCTTTGAGGGAATCCAAAAGCCTCCCAGGCCAGGATGTGAATCCTCCAAAACATTCTAAGTCTACTCTAAGGTCTCCCTCCAGTCAGTTCTACATAGAAAGAGTCATCCCAAAATTGGCTTATTTTAATGCCAAGGAGCAGTGACACCATGCAGGGGAACTTTATCAAGGTTGCTTATATCTGCAACCTCATTCTTTTGATCACTACCCAAAGCTGGTTACTAGGGGTTGGTGTTGGATTTGATATCCTTGCTTACTTCCTGGCAGCAGTTTGACACTCAAAAAACAACAAAGTTATCTGCGACAAGTGCAAATCCAGCTAAATAAGCATCCTCAAAGCCTAACTCCAGGAATGTGTTCTGTTCTGCATCTGACTGATCTTTTCAAACCAACCATACACAGGACAATGCTCATTACCACCCGGGTCTCATTTATGTGATGCAGGAAAAATATTAGCATCATTCATAATTGAGAACATGCTCATTTGTCTTGTATTTCTCATCCCCAGTGTGGAGAATGATGGAGAAAAGCGGATGATGTCAGGTCAGAGGAAGTGTAAGTGTGTGTTTATCTACTTTGATTCATAATAACAAAGCATCATGCCAGTTTTTGCTTTGTTTGTAAAGATGCTGGCTGATATAATGTAATGTAGAGGTGTTTGTCAAAGAGTTAATGCATGAATCTAATGGAATGGGAATCTAATTGGTTTAGAATGATGTTTTGTCTTATTCTCCCCATCAGATGCCTGCGAACTCACACTGGACCCAAACACAGTAAACTGCCAACTCTCTTTGTCCAAGGACAACAGAAAAGTGACAGAGGTGTTAGAGAAGCTGCCGTACCCTGACCACCCAGAGCGATTTCACCACTGGAAGCAGGTTCTGTGTAGAGAAGGTTTGACAGGGCGCTGTTACTGGGAGGTGGAGTGGAAAGGATGGGTTAATATTGGAGTGGCATACAAAGGAATCAAAAGGAAAGGGCAGGATGACGACTGCTGGATTGGTCAGAATGACAAGTCCTGGAGTTTGTTACGCTGTGATAGTAAGTTCTCTGCCTGTCACAAAAACAGGAGAGTAATCATACCCACCCACTTCTCCTTTGACACTGGCCGAGTGGCTGTGTATCTGGACTGGCCTGCGGGCACTCTGTCCTTCTACAGAGTCTCCTCTGACACACTGATTCACCTCCACACCTTCCGCTGCACATTCACTGAACCTCTCTATCCTGCCTTTGGGATTGAGTTAAAGTGTGAATCGTCAGTTTCTCTGTGTCAGATATAGCGTGAGGTCGAGTCACCTCTTGTGTGAAGAAACACAGAGTTCAGTGAATGACATCCAGTAAACACACCATTCAGTTGAGAAAACTAATGACTGTAGGGCGAAGCTAGCTGAACATGGTAGAGAACAGTGCCAGAAACCCACTTGTCCTGCACCTCTTTGTCTTAGAATTGGGGGTTTGTGTCCAACAGTTACACTCCAACAAGCATGCTCTCTTCACACAGTTCACACAGTGATTGGCCAAGTGCACTAAGGTCAGGCAAAGGAGTTCTTTTTGAGCATACTCGTACCCCCACTCCCTTATTACAGCTGTAAGACCCCATTTACACTTTGTCACTTCGTGCATCTCGGGCAGATCGGATAGATATTGGATGTCAAAAAAGCTACATGGAAATGCACCCAAGAGGCATTTGATTCTGGTTGATATCCAGTTGAAATCTGAGACTTTGGGACATTTAGCCAGATGTTAAAAGGATGTAAATGCATCCGTCTCTCCAAGACACTTATTTAAGCTTTACTCCTCCCAACATTAACCATGTCAGTAAGCAGTCTGTGGAAGCAGCAGGGTCTGTCCCCTGTGATAATAGCAGCTACATGTACAATGAAATTACATTGATAGATATTGGTGGTTTTACAGTGATAAGCTATAATGGGAAATGAAAATTTTCCATTTTTTTATTAACACTGGTCTTCTAGAGGGTAGCTCTAAACTCAGGTAACGAACGAAACACTGAAACTGTGTTTTTCCTCTTGTCTTTATGTTAGAGATTGTTCCATTTAATCAAAGCTGCAAATTATAGCTGATTCCTGTGTGGAACATAGCAGCTGGTATATTACATCTGTGGAAAATAAGGCTATGACACCATAACTGTAAAGCATAAACCAAATGGTCGAATGTTGGTCGCCCACTTCAGCTCTGAAACTGTGAGAAAAGTACATTTCCTTTTATCCATTAAATGCCTCTTTGATATTTAAAATACTTTTCCTTAAGTCTTTTGACTTCCTGACTCCAACACTTTTCTAAGATCATTGTAAATACACGTACAGATGTTACTTTTTTAAATAAAAGATTGAACTCTCATTGCTTGCCTCTTGACACTCGAATCATTTCTGTAAAAACAGGTACTTTTGAGTATCTGGGTGCTACAAGGGACTTTGTTTGAAGGCAGCATTACAAATTCAAGCTTTCAGTTTGGCTTTTAAAACCATCATCAGGAGTAGAGGTGTCAGGAAACAACAGCATAAAAATACCAGGTATACCAGCTGATGCTCAGTTAGAAAGTGCTGGAACTGAACAATCATTAATGTTATCAGTTACACTTGCACATAGTTTTCTCCCAGTACGAATAAAAACGTCTGCGGTGAAAACAGTGTAGGCATTTGTATGGATGAAGCATATATGCTTGAAACAGCAAAAATCCTCAATCCTTTTGGGAGTAACTGTACTTCTCTTTGGATTAGCCAGAATACCAACTGGGCAGTGGGCAACCACAGGGGTCTCAAAAAGCTCAGGTCCATTCAACCTCAGATGGTCTGTTGGTTTTGGGATTTGAATAATAAATAAGATCAACTAAAGCAAGTGGTTTTTTTTTTTTTTTTCCATTGAAGACATGTTTTTGACATGTGACAGTAGGAAAAGTACACGTGTAAATAATAAAGTACATGATGGCTGAATTCCATTTAGCTGCTTCACTTTCAGGGCCCTGGCATTGTTCTTGTTGGCTCACTGGAACACTTGAACAGAAGCATTGTTATTGCAGGAACACCTGTGATTTCCTGACTGTCACATGTCAAAATGTCTGCCTAGACACGTGGTTTTGTTTTGCAGAGGTTCCCCGTCAAATTCCACTTTTAATACTTTCACCGTTGTTGCAATATGTGTGCCCTGAAATACACAGAGAAAAGCCGGGAGCTAGGAGTTTCATTCCAGCTGTGCAGTACTGGATGGTTTTCGGGTCCCTGTCTGCATCATGCTTGATGGGAATTTACGTGACCGGGCATGTTACGCAGGTGTTACGCGCCCAGCGGAAACTGGGGGTTAGGGGTGATGTATGTATACCAAGCACAAAGAGCAGGAGACAGGTCAATAAGGGTCCAACAGCCCAGAGAGCTTTGAACCCTGCTGGAGAGAGAACAAACAACCAGACTTTGTCATGCCAAAGCAAATGGATTTTATTTACACATCTAGTTTGTATAACATGGTCAACCAGAATTCCATGTGCAAGAGACAAGTAAAAGAAAGCACATGAGCACATGTGAGTTGTGACAAACTGTAATGTTTTGTCATTATATTTGATATTATTATTCCAGGTAAATACTTTGGCTATGACATTTTTAAGTGTGCTATATATTATTCAGTTCATATTATAATCTACAACATGTATTTTCTTATTTTGTGTCAAAAAGACTTTTAATAAGCAGAATGACTTGCACATAAATGGTTAACTAGATTCTGTACAACATTTACAGTGTATGACATAACAAATACTGTGTCATAAAGTAAAAATGCCAATATAAAAAAAGTTCACTTACAACAATGGACCAATCAGAGCTGGACTGCTTAAATGACATTTGTTCGTACCTCGTATGCAAATGCACAAAACATGGAAAAGAACAAGCAACTAAACTGTGAAAAAAAATCACTGGGTGAACAATTTGTGCAATGAAGCAAAACTTTTGGAACTTCATAGAGTGCTCACTGTACAGCTCAGGGCTGCTCTCCTCACTGTGACACACCCGTGGAATACTGTGTGGGTGTGTTTGGCTACCTTATCTAGGTCATCCTGTGTGTGTGAACAAACATTTAAGTTTAATATTTTGGTTAAATTATTTGAAGTGAGACTAATTTACAACATAGGTAGAATAAAGTGGTTCCTGAAGACACTGAAGGCAGCTTAGAGATCAGCTTTCAGTATCCCTGTTTGAAATCAGTAGTTTGCTTATCTAGGTGCTTTTTTTCTGCAGAATGCTGCAAAGTTAAATATAGTAATATAAATATAGTAAATAATCCTAATTTAAAGATGGCCAGTGGAGTTTTCTTGGTTACAAAGTTCTGCTTAGTGTTACTCGTCAAAAACATCCTTCAGGCTGAACAAAATTTATTGAGTTTTCTTCCCCAGAAAGCATTTGCAAAGCCAATTTTTCCACATTTTAATTCTTGTATAGTTTACGTCCATGTTTACTAGCCTGCAGTCGTCTTCACTGCCTTTGTCCCTTACACTTGATGGCACATTACAGCCACAAACTGTCAAACATCAGAGTAGTAGTGTGAAACCACATGAGCTGTGTGCTTGTGAACACCCACAACACAAACAAAACATTGCTCCGTAGCACTAATAGTGGTCAAAAGTTTCTAAAGAGCCGAGACCCTGCAGAAACTCTACTGACAGTAAACTCAATCATCTGGGGAGGAAAACTGGCCAATAACTCTGTATGATGAACGCTTGTCATTTGTTTCTGTGCATGAAAACAGTGAAATGTTAAGATTTGGCACATAACGTTGGCTTTTGGCACCTTTAAATACCTTTAACATGAGAGGCCTTCAGACACCCATCCTGGTTAAAGGACTGTAACACTGCACTGAATTGTTCCTCAAAGGCTCATTGGACAAGTTAGTGACATTTTGACAACTACTAAAGATTGATTTGGCGTAGCATACACTCTATATTAATCATAGAGACGTTCAGCTGTGTTGACAGCCTAATTAAAGGGTTAGAAGCTAAAAGTGGAGAACTTGTGTCACCTAAAGGTCCATATCAGTGTTTATGCATGTTGTAACCATTTCCTAAATATGCAAAAATACTTCACGTTACTTTTGACCATTTTACACATATTTTCTTTCAGCATTTTTAAAAGACGTATTTCAACATCCTCTGCACGACAGTCAAAGATGCTGCTCAGAGGAGCCGGGCAGAAGGACTGTTATGCGTTCAGAAATAGAGATACACATAGTGAATTAGTGTGCTTTAGAGAAGTATTTCAGAGCTAGGCTAGCTCTTCCCCCTGCTTTCAGTCTTTATGCTACGCTAAGCTAACCATGTCCTGACTCCAGGTCTGTACGAACACAAAGCCATGAGACTGATGCTTATTTTCTCATCTAATCTCTAAGCATTACTTCCAAAATTTTGTACTATTCTTTTGAGCGTTTCTTCTCCTCTGATGCTTCCACTGGTTTCCATTTATTCCCATACAGTGTGAAAATGCTTGTATATAATGGCAGACTGGTTTGAAAAATCCGCTCAGCACCACCACATAATATGACTTTCAGTGATTAAATAAACACGATGTTCACATGAGTACTGAACTCAAGCAGATGTCAAGTCTCTACAAGTTTTACAAAGGAAACAGCTGCCTGGAAGATGGTTAAAAACACTTTCAAAACGTTAAACATTATGGACTGCTTTGGAAAATGGTTTGTAGGAAACATGCAAAAACACTGACACAGTCCTTTATGTCCTACTCCCACTCCTTAAATCTAGCCTCTGATTTAGTCTGGACCCCCAATGAGTGACAGCCCAGGTATGATCAATAATTCTAGAGTTCTGTATTGAACTATTAGTACTGTGTACTGTGTCCGTGTCTGTACTGCGTTTCAGTAGTTTCAAATGTACAATTATAAAACACTGGTGGACAGATTAAACATGGCACAGTAGTTCTACAGTGATTCACAGATTGCCTCAATAAATGTTTGGTTCTAGTGATATACGAAAATCATTAGATATACATTCGTGTGTGTGTGTGTGTGTGTGTGTGTGTGTGTGTGTGTGTGTGTGTGTGTGTGTGTGTGTGTGTGCGCACCCGAGTAACTACATTTGTGAGCAACAGTTTCAGTCATAAGGAGTGACAACATTTAGGACATTCATAATTTAGGCTCAAATTTAAAGTTATAATCCTTAAGATCTGCATGAAATCAAACTGGTTTTTATTCTATTTATGGTCAAATATTTTCTGCATTAGTTGTTTCATGTATTTACATTATGTAATGAGCTTTCTATACAGTTGTTGTTGCTGTTGGTGGCGAGTCCGCCATTCAAGTGCTGGATTCAAACTGCCTTCACACATGAGGGATTCAAAGGAAACAACTATCACTGCTATCAGCCTCAGTGTTTACTGCTGACTCTTATGCCATATCACAGCTGTGTTAACTTACTGCTAATGCTAACCCAACGTTTCCTAATGTTGCTGTGAAGATGTCACCGCTCCTGTTAGCGCTCCTGTTGTATTTCTGACCATATTGCACAGCTCTCAAAGAGTGCCTGCTGGCCCAGAATTCTGGGACCTTCTCAATGGTAAACTGCATCTAAACTGCTGTTTCCTCTGTACCCATGTGTCTCAACCAGGGCTGAAATCTTAAGGATTATACTTTAAGGAACAAGCTAATAGCCAGGTAATGGAAGATCTCCACAACTACAGTATTACAAGGATGTGTGTGTGTTTGGCGTTTAACTCTTGATCTCCAGGATGGAGGGGTTATGGTCGAGAATGGCCAGAATGATTTTGTCCATGTACTGCCTCAGACGCAGGTTGATCTCCTCCTGCTCCTTCAGAGCGTCGACCAGCTGAGAGAGACAGAGAGCGAGGATTGCATCAGAGGAGCGGTCAAATCAAAACACCAGCATTCCAACCATCCACCAACAGCAGACTAACCTCGTCCCTGGATGCGTTGTCAATCTCAGCTGCCAGGCACTGAGCCTTGGTCTGACAGGCAAACAGGTTCTTCGCCTCGTACAAACTCAGACTGAGAATCTGAGCGTTCAGGTCGTCGTTCTGATCCCGCAGCTTATGGTTCTCCTAAGGAAGAAAAGAGATAACGGTTACCTTCAGAGGGGACATTTTCAGAACTATGCTTATTTGCTTTCTTGCCTTTGTTTCAGAAATGGTCTGATCGTCCGTTACATGTGCTCCCCTTTGAGGTCTGTTTCGTCTTTGTTTCGTCAGTTTAGTCTGTTCAATTCTTTTCAGTTGAGCGCAGTTAGCATAGCCTGCGTTAGTTGACTTCTTTTTTGGGCCCAGAACTTTACTGTATGTTTTGAAGACTGTTCATTTCATTTTTGAGTAAATAAAACCTGTGTTGTTTTGTTATTAATTGACCTGCGATTCCTCATGCCTGCCAGTTTGGTCCCTCACATGACCTAAAAACACTTTTAACTAACCTTCAGCACTAATTTGTTGAGATGTCTCCAGATTTGCAACATTTCTAAATGCAACATCCGAGCATTTCTGCAGCCTCTGGTGGACTCGTGCATTGACCATCTTCTTGTTACTGTTATTTCTCTTACATACGATCATCGGTCAGCACTGACCCCCCCTGCTCTGCATAAGATTGAGACAGATAGGGAGACCGAACTGGGTATCGCTTTGTCCAATGAATGGTGCATCGTTGCATTAGATGCAATAAACCCACCCTCCCGTGCGAGGCTTTAACCTCATTCAGTTCAAAGTACTTCATAGGATCCATCTTAGCAAAACTAGATTATCAAAGATCTATCCACAGTCTGTCTTTGATCTCATAACAGAGATACTGGAATTGACTCTGGACCCATCGCCTCAGGTTGCTTTGCTGTCTTTGGTGTCCCTGCCGAGGGTGTTAGAATGTCTGCTAAACAAACTAATGTAATTTCCTCTGCCTCTTTAACTGCATGTCGTCGAATTCTGCTCTTATGGAAAAATCGTTCAGCCCCCTCAAATACGTCCTGCCATTTCTGAAATTGGAAAAGATCAAATTTGCTGTCTGTGTGAGAAATTTTACAAACACCGGCAGCCTCTTGTCTCTCACTTCCAAACAATGCAATCTATCCCAATGGACTAGAGTGCTGCAAGTATGATTGGATGTCAAGATTATGGATTGCTCCAGAGAAAAGGTGGAGGGGGGCATATACTATAACTGTGAGTACATAGATACAATTACTTTGCTATTTGTATCCACTTCGTTTATTTAATTCTAATTATCATTATGGATTATTAATGTATTTATCATTATTTTGTTGGGAGGGGATTGCTGGGGGGATGGGAGGATATTACTGTCTACAAAGAAGATGTTGTCTTTCAGCGTGGGAGTTTGGACTGAAAATATGAGAGGAGACTATAAAGCTCTTTGATTTGACATGCTCAGGTTGCACAGCGGCATCCTGTGGCCGTGGTCGTCGAAGCAGTCGAGCAGTAGCGGAAGTCAGAAACCCACAAAAAAACATAAACGTAAATGGATGATATACAATCCGTGGCAACAACAAGCACACCCAAGCTGTGTTCACCACTTTTTACTGTCCCCTGGAAACGCTTCAATTGTCATTTTGTATATTTGCAGCTTCTGTATTTGGTTATATTTTCTGCAGTTGCGGTGTGTTTTCGAAATGGTGTATCTATGATAAGACAGTACTGGCCAATAACATCCTTGTCAATCTACTGGCCAGAATCTAACAGGTTCAAGTTTCTATGTTAGGGAATACGTGTAGAAAACAGAACAAGTGCCATCAGGATAGAAGAACGAGTGCGTGCTGTGTGTGTAAACCTGTTTCAGCCTCTTGACTTCATGCTCCATTTCGATGGTCCTGGCGTTGTACTCAGACAGCCCTTTACCCTGTCCTGGATGCTCCAGCTCCAACTTAAAACACTGCAGATACTCCAGCTCCCGACGGAGATCATCTATCAACTGCAGAGAAAAGCTCCGATTAGATGGAACTCCTGAACATTCCCCATGTTCTGTTCCTGCTCTCTCGAGCGCCTCACCTCCTGCATGGCCTCTTTTTCCTTCTGAAACTCATGGCGGTTATGCCACAGCTTGTCCATTATCTTCCTGTAGAGGTCCATCTCATCTTTCAGTCTCAGACTAGTGTCCTCCAGCTTGTCTGTCATCCTCTGCTTCTCCTGGAGAGGAAAGAGGGACACAACCAAAATCAAAGAGTTAAAGGATAATTCTGCTTTATTCCAGTTTGGGATCAATTTCTTTTTAGTTTTGCACAACAATTCTATTAGTTGCAATAAAACTGTCGCCATTGTCATTGCTGAATTCCGAGCACACAGTGACAATAAGTCAGTCTATGTCGGTATTGCTGCATTCCCAGATCTCAGTAAATGAACTTGGTGTTCAATGTTAACATTAGTTACAGGAATGATGGCCAAAACTACAAAAAAATGACACCCAAGTTCCAATAAACTGCATAATCCTTTTAGTAAATCACACTCACCTGGTCTAGCTTCTCAGTCTGTGACTTGAGTCTGCAAACATTTAACTTCATCTCTCCATTCTCATCTTCTAGTTGTTGCACCCTGTAGAGACACACACACACACACACACACACACACACACACACACACACACACACACACACACACACAGATGCTCTGTTAATGCTCAAAATCCCACCAAAAGATGCTTTAACAGTAGCTGAACATAGCTGAAGCTTTTCCAGGGGAACTACTTTCCTTTTTCAGACAGTCAACAAAGAAACCCATTTAGCTAACATTTATTTATTTTTTGCTTTCACTGTACAGCAGAGGCTGACATGATATGGCAGAAAGAAAGTGGAGCATGACATACAACAAAGGTTGCCAACGTTGCCGTGGCCCCAGTATGGCCTTATTTGTATCTGCCAAGCTCATAAGAGCATGATTTGTCACATCACAACTAGTTTGGAAACCAGTTCTGGTCCAATATTCAACTTACACAAGTGTGATGTGGAAACTTGAAGCCTCCAGTGTGCAAACATTGAGAATGGATATTTCAGCGAAGTAGGAGAAATCTTGTGTGAGCAGTTAAACTTTGGAAGTGAAAAATAATTCATAGATTCTGGAATTTTAAACAAACTTGAATCTTTAACATAATTTGTTGGTCTCTATGAAATAAGCGACTTGTGGTCATTTCTGAAATGAAAAACAAAACAACATGACAAATAACAAAAATTGTAAGGGTGAGGAACAAAGCTATTTCCCAAGAGTTTTAGAAGCAAGACCCAGCATTGTGTGCCTCATCAGTCTGTGGTGGTCTGTGGCAGCATTGTACAGTTTGGACAGTTTAACTTTTGAGAGTAACGTTACTTACAGCCTTATTTACATAAGCAATAAGTAAGTTTAAGACCCACAGTCAGAAACAAAGCCAGCAGCAGCATCTGTGAGGTTTGGTTTTATGGTGGAAATTTCACTTCATGGCGTATCGTTCAGGAGTTTACCTGTTACAGAGCAGGTCTATCTCCAGGTTTCTGTCCCGCTCCATTTTGCTGTAAACCTCCCGGTGCCTCTTCATCTCCTCCTCCAGACTCTGATCTGCCTTGGCCTCTGCATCCTTCACCTGCTCCTCCAGCTCATGGACCCTGGGGTGCAAACAAAGACAGTGTGAGGAAAAAAACAACATAACTTGCAGTGAAAACATGCAGTGTTTGACACAGTGGCAAAACACTGGCATCAGGTTGGGTTAGATGAAACTGAAGGATTTCCAGATGAGGTTGTATCACCAACAGATCAAACTATTAGACATGTTAATGTATCTGTATGTGAATTTACTATGTGAGGAACAGATTTCACGTTAGACGACAAACTCACATCATAAAGACACACTGAATGTTCACATCACCTGTGAAAAACGTCAAATTCCTAAGAAAAATCACAAGTGAAACTGTATCTATGTGATGAATTCACATACAGGCACACGTGGTTCATGCTGCAGCATTTCACTGTGATGTATTCAAATATAAGCAGAATGTGGTTTTCAAACATTTCTCACTTGAAATGTGTGTGAAAACATGAATGGCATGTGTTATTTTTGTAAGAGTAAACAGGACTAATTTAAGGCCAACATAAAAAAAGAATAAATCAAGGATTCAGTGTGTGTGTTCTCCTACCTGTGTACAAGATGTGTGTTCTCCTGTTTGAGTTTAGACTTGAGGTCACCGTTGGCCAGGCTGTCGCTTTCCAACTCTGTCACCTTCTTCTCCAGATAACTGACCTGAGGCAGACAACCAGGCTTTTAACCTACCACACATGTATGACGCCTGTGGTGAAAATGAGCACCTGGTGTTTTGCATACTTTGAATCATAGATATTTCTAATGTCTTTCGTTAGATACATCTGTACTCAAACTGTCAGCTCCTCCTAACTGGAAGTCATGGAGCTCCAACTCAATGCACACAAGGTCAAGAGGTTCACTTAGCTGTCAGCTAGTCTCCTGCTTTTATTCCATGGGCTTAAACATGACAGCACACATGTGTACTGTGCAGCATGTCAGCGTTTCCCCTCAGAGGCTGAGGAGACAAGGTCATCACTTTTTATCTGTCTCTGCAAAGCCACATTAAAAAGAGCCTGCAACACAACACACACCCTGTAGAACGGTGTAATTCCCTTATTTGTTTTTGTAGTCCTTGGTTGCTAAAATAATCTACATGAATTGAATGCTTTTTGTTTTAGTTTGCATTATTATAGTTAAAATCATTTTAAGATCAATAAAAACCACTGAGGAACACGTAATATTAAAACTCACATATGTGAAGGAGCTATGATGAAATGAAGTATTGGCCTATGTGATTATTGAGTCCCCTGTCCACTACTACCACTGCTTCTTCTTGGCAGGTGAACCTCATAAAGTAGGTTTGGATTTGAGACAAACAGGTCATTATAACGGGGCTAATAGTTTTCACTGACTTTCATCGAAAAAAAAGTACAATAACCGCCTGCATTTTTGTGTGCGTTAGTACTTTCTCTGTGATGTCGAGGTCGCAGGAGTCGATGCTGTCTGTGAACAGATCCTCAGTGCTGCTGCCCTGACTGGACCCAAACACACTGTGGTTGGCCTGAAACAGCTGACTGCAGGGAGAAGAGGACACATTGGAAACCAGCAGCACGGACAGAGGACATTATTACCCATTATACATGATGATGATCATACACTGAACGTGCCAGCTCCTGAACCTGCTCTGCCTTTATACGACTCTGTTTATCACCCAATAGCTAACTGCTGAACCGCTCACTGTGATCCGTTACAAGTGACTGGCTGCCCCCCCCCCCCCGCAGATTCACTGCAGCATTTTCGTTTAAAGGGTCATTAGTAGGAAGGTCAGGTCACTTACCGTCCAAATGCTGTGCTGGAAATCTTTCTATTAGGGCTGAAAAAAGAGACACACAGACAGTAACACAGTTTTTAAGACTGCTCTAACCACTGCTTACTGCTATAACAATTATTAAAACTAGCTACTGCTACTACACTGCTGCTTCTGCAAGCTCTGGTCACAATTCAAGCATCAAATATTGAATGAGGAGAAACATAAATAATAATAGATACATCAAACAAAGAACATCAAGCCGTTTGCCTCTGAGTCTACTACAACTGGTACTCACTGATGTGCCATGTGCTTTTTTTTTTTTGCCAAACTGTTCTTTGTTGTTCAGTTGCACTGCGTCTCACACACAGAGACACAAAAACTTGCAGCCAACCGCCCAACCAGACTGGGATACGGTTGCTATAGCAACAGCTCAGGCTCACCCTTTGATGTGGGTGCAGCGTCTGGTGCCAAGAATGCATAAGAGGGTGGGATTTGGGTGGAAGGCTTCTGCGTATGAGCATTGTTAAATCAGGGTGATGCTGAGGCAGCAGCTTCTCTCCCCTCTCCTTGTCACCTCCCATCCACCACTGTTTGGTCCCACTAAGCGTTTGTGTTCATTCTGCTGTCTTCATGTGTTGTGTGTTTTCGTGTGCGTGTGTGATTGTGCTGTACCTGTTGGCTTTGAGGTTTCGAAGCCGAGCCTCCAGGTCATTTAGTAGATTCACTTTCTTGCAGCACTGAGAACAGTAGACGTCCAGCAGCTCGCTGTTATACAGCTGCCTCATCTTCTGCGGAGTCTGCCCAGCACTGCAATTACAAACATCAATATGTTGAAGTGAAATGTATAACCATGCTAAAAATATTGATTGATAGGATATTAAATAAAGTTGATTATCAAATGTGTGACCAAGGAATGACAAGAGCTATGCTGGTTCAGGAAGATCTTTTTGTTCCTTTTTTTAATTGTCTGGCCAAAGTACAACACACTATAAAGAGCTTGCACTGCAGTGATGCTTGGACCGAGGCATCCATTGGCTCTTTTCACTTCAGACATTTTAATTTGTCACTTCGAACATAAAAAAAAAGGTCTAAGTATCAAAATCCACCATTGCTGCTGGTGATTAATTCTGCCCAGGCCCAGTTCATCTCATACAAGCCTATTGTGACTTGTCATGGTAGAGGAAGCTCAGGTGTTACTCATAAGATCATAAGATGAACGAGGGCGGTTCAAGTGTCCCCGTAAGTCACGACAGTGTGACAGTGAGTCAACATGTATAATGTCAGGATCCTGAAACTGAATTCAAGCCATCGCTCATTTTAGAATTTATACCAGCGCTGTTTGTAATGTCTTCCATGACAAAGGCCAACACAGAGTGACTCCTCCTGACACTTCTTGAAAGATATGCTTAAGACATGAGAGAATGTGACTGAGGGCGTGTGCTTCTAATCCAACCACCAACCTGGAGGGAAGGGAGGATCCCAGGTCTGAGAAGCCATTTGTCCGGGTGTCATCTTCAGGGCAAGGACTGCTGGGAGTAAAGTCCACATCCTCTCCCTCACCATAGTCCTCAAACTGCTCCTCCCCAGAGATGACGGACGCAGACGCAGAGCCAATCAGGCGGCTAGAGTTGAATAGCAGGGAGTACAGGAAGAGTGGTTAATCCAACAAAAAAAAGAACAACAACAACAACAATCCCCTGAATACTAATGAAAATCAATAATCAGACGAATGCATTTAAAGTCACTTCTTTTCTTCCACTTGTCATTTTCATTTCTTTTTGGACAACAAGATGACAGTGATTCACATTTTTCATCATACAGCTCCTGACACTGACTCACAGTCACTAGTTCTCAGATGTTGCTGTGACTGACCTGTCTTGTCGTGTTGGATCCAAAGAGTCAGAGCTGCTGGCGTTTTCAGCGCTGCTGTCCATCTCACACTCCCCATCAGCCCCACAGCTCTCACCATACACACTGCATTCTGGGTAGGACCGCGTACACATGATAATGGGAGGGCCCAACTTGGCCTCGCCGTTCTACACATACAAAAGGTAAGCAGCATGTCAACAAATGTTAAATTAAAGTATGCTCAAAAGCAGGTAGCAACATTAAATAAATCTGCAGTCTACCCACTGTGCTGTTCTGTGTACAGGGTACTGTGTGCACCATTTAGGACAAAGACAGCACATTCTGAGGCCTCTGTAATGACTGCACAATCACAGGGCAACTGGCAGGGAAATCCAAGATGTACTGGCACATTTTGCTACACATCACGCTAATGTTTTTCCTCACCGACTTCTTAGATTATATCTGTATTTTCTGAGACTCATACTGTGGTCCCAGTTGAGCCAACAGTTCAAGCATCTCTTCAGTTTGTCATTAAGCCTATTTCTGAAGCCTGAGACACCTTTTAAATGTTAGTACAAAGCATTAAGAAATCTGCCCTTACAGAGAACTCTCCAACCTTAAACCTACATTAAAACAGCTGTGAAGCAGCTCTAACTTACACCTCAAATAAGATCATGACATTTCTACAGGACACAGAAACTGCTTAAAGCATGGGTGCAGTTCAAACCACAGCTCCTGGAGACACAGCGGTGCGGTTTAAGAGACCATCTGATTTTGTTCTTTTCAACACTTAAAACTTGAAGCCCTGCTAAGTTAAATACAGAGCAAGTTTATGTTATGTTTGTAACAACTCATTTCCGATAGTTGCCTCTGATTTTGCTTCACACTTAAACCCCAGTGCAGTTCATTAGTTGGCCTGGAGTGAAATGTGTCTTGAATAGAGTTAAGTTCAACTTGCAGACACCTTGTGATAGGACAGGACACGTCTAGCACTTGACCTGGAGACGGCCTCCTGGGTTGGTTTGCCAGAAAAGTGGGATATAGCATGCACCAGATCTGTGTGTTATTAATTATGCACATGCCTGTCTGGCTCCTACCAACTGAGGTGCAGGGCAAGGTACACACCCTGTCTCTTTCTCTCACATACAGACACACACATTTTCATCTGCAATGACAAAACAGGTGATTTCATACCTTTATTCTAAAGACTTTGCTTTGTTTTCCTTTGGTGTAGACACATGCATGCACACACACACACACACATATACTTCCACACTGTCAAGCAGACATGGTATTGTCTCTGAGGGAACGCTGTGTAGCTTTCATTCATCAATTATACACATGTTTTTGTCTAACATGAATTAGAAAATATTTTGATCTAGGACAAAGAGGAGACTAAATGAGGTATTCAAAATGACTTGAAGGTAAGATCTTCCTCCAGGGATGTGTGCTCTAATGCTGACCTCACAATGAAACATATCTGAAGTGGGTGACATTTATGGGAAAATAACAGCATTTTGCTGTGCACCTCCAGCATTGACAGGCACAACAACTTCCACCTTTATGGCTGAGTTCCAATGTTCACCCTGAGCTGTGATTAAAACAACATATTTGGAAAGCCCCATTGAAAGACACATAAGTAGACTTTGTGCTGGTTAGGAACATGTGTTTGTATACTTCCAGGATTTTTTTCTTGCCATTGCATTGTAACATCACAATGCTGTGAATTGTAGCTTTTGTCCTTAAACAAAGCTTTGTTAGGAGGTAAGTTTGTGACCAAACATTTCTCAGCATAGCTTCCCTCACAACATCCCCCTCGGCAGAGGTCTTTTAATTAGGACAATTACTGAAAACACCTGTGTGAATCTACAACACCCTACACCAAACTGCATGTACCAATAAGAACAACAGAGGTGGAAGCTGTCCCGCCCCAACAGGTGCAACATAACTGACTACAGAGTGAGGAAATGTCACTCAAGTTCAGTTGGTACACTCAAAGTCCTGAGAAGAGGTCTAATTAGCCAAACTAAATGAAAACACCTGTGCATGTGAACCAGGAGCAGACACAGACTTCAGCAGTTCAATCACTAAAATTCTTCAAAATTCATAACCATTTTACTTCCTGGACTATACCAATCTAAAAGCAAGAACAAATGATCTCTGTGAAAAAATCCTCTCAATCTGACACACACATGCACACCCACACACACCTTACCAATCAAGTGTGCATGCCACGTGTCTCCTCTCCAGTCCCCATCCACCAGTCACACCACTGTGTGTGTGTATGTGTGAGTGTGTCATCCAAATGTGAAACATATATTATCCTTTATCATGGAGGTCCAGTGTATTCCTGAATCTTGAAGGCTCAGCGTGTTCAAAGCTTGAACACAGGCATCCCTTACACACATGTATCACTGCAGCTCAGTCATTCTCATTTGAAAACAAACTGATGCTTTAGCCGAGACAAAGCCACACCTCCATTTCTCTCTCTCTCTCTCTCTCTCTCTCTCTCTCTCTCTCTCTCTCTCTCTCTCTCTCTCTCTCCTGTTGCTAGGCAACTGTTCAGCTGGACTGATCTCTGGTGGTAACATAATCTATTATGCACTCCAACACACAGTACTCACAGCAGTTTATGATATATAGCATAACTCACTGAAAAATAAATATGCTGGTATGATGTAATGGTAGGAATGACAAAAATGAACAAATACTGAAGATATGGCCAAAATCTGAAACAAGACAAATAAAGAGAAAGTCAAACTTTTGACTCTCCAGCTCTTCAGCTCCATGTTACCCAAGCACACAGTGCACAACTACTACTAGCAAGTAGACTGGTGAGTGAATTACATCAGTATTGGCACGCAGTCCTGATGCTGGATCGGATCGGTCTCAACTCCCTTAAAAATGCACTGCAACTTAGCTTTTTTAAAATGGAGGACACAATTTGTGAAACACGTATGTTCTTATTGAGTATGTATCCACTTTAAAGCCAGAAAACAGACTCAAAGCTTCACCATCAAAGTGTGAAAAGTCTGTACCTGGTAAACATAACCGTTGTCAGTAACAGACGGCTGGTTGGAGGTAACACTGCGAGGACCCACAGCCATCTTCAATATCTCCTCACAACCTGGCAGGAGGAGAGCAGGAAGACAGGCAGGCAGGAAGGCAGGAAAAAGAAAGAAAGAAAGAAAGAAAGAAAGAAAGAAAGAAAGAAAGAAAGAAAGAAAAAAAGAAAGACATTTTTGCTTTTTTGCAGAGAATAAGAATATTGACACCACTCAATGTCAGTCGGGTCAACAATGTAAATATGACGCAATAACCAGCAACCAGTTAGCTTAGCTCAGCATAAAGAATGGAAATGTGGAAAGAGTTAGCATGGCTCTGTCCAAAGCCAACAATATTCAGCTGCAGTATTTAGTTAACTCTCTGCTTTACCTCTTTCATACATCATTGACATCTACGGCACATTTCCTACCTTTGATGGCAAACACTCCGTGACAAAAGTCTTTGAAGTTGATCTTGCCATGGGCGTTAGGATCCAGGTACCTGGTTAACTTCTTCACCTGCGGGAGACAGAAGTCAGTCAAATTTGCCTCAATGATCTTTACAATATGGACACAATATTGCTCCCTCTATCCTAAGACCCTCCACAGCTTTCCAAAGTTGAATTTGGGGGAAGATACATCCAACAATTCCTGGAACTTTGAAAAATGACAAACCAGACATTCACACCACTGCACGCATGATTGGCCACTGCAGAGGTCAGAAAGTAAGCAGGGTTTGAACACATTCAACAGTACGAATGTCTTCCAGGAAATACTTTCCCAAGGAGTCCACTGTTATCAACATATTTAAACAATTCATAGCATCCTGCTCCTCTCTATGACAGCAGTGTTTTACCCTGTATTTTCTGCTGGCTTGCAGACATTGCCTCCTTTTGTATGTATATTTTTGGTTAAAGGCTCTTTACATAAAGTGCATCACGAAGAGCAACTACATCAGAATTCAAATTTACTTCTACAAAACTAGAAGTAAACAGTGATCCAGTCTGAGTGTATCTTGGTGATGTGAGCCCCACATTTCAGAAGAGCTCCTCTGGTATCGTCTGTGCCCTTAATGGCATGTTGATTAAGGTAGGAGAGGACAGAGAAGACACCTCACAGACTTACTTTCACATGCTCTGTAGCCCTAGACTGTTCAGAAAAATCAAGTCTTAAATCACAACATCATAGAGACCAAGGCTGTGGCAAGCTGTTTTCATGCAGGTGACAACTACTGTTACAGGCTACTACTGGCACTGTCACACAGGTTATTGTGTGCAATGGTGCATCCACTTCACAGCAACTGTGCACATTGATGGACTAATTCAAGCCACATATGCACTGTGGGACAATAAAGACCGCTAATAATAAAGACTGCTTTTACTGCTTACTGGGTCTGCAGTGCCAACTTAATGTCATTTTTATGGACTTTATCAAAGAGTACCAGCTGCTGAGAGACCTCATTAGCTACGATGATGCATAACCTTGTTGCTGTTGATGTCACTTGATGTGACGATCTTATCACAGGACCTTGGAGAGTGAAAGAAATGCTGCATTTCAGCAGGGAAATTTCACATTTCTTCATTCAGTGATATGCTTTTAAATGACATACAAATATCTAATAAGAAAATGGAAACCTAGTACTTTGTCAGGAAGGTGGTCAGTGTCCATGTTGGTGAGGGTGCTGGTCCTGCAGCAAAGAGCAGGAGCCCGTTCAAGATGCCTCTATTTAAGATGCATCTGTTATATAACTAAAATTATAATTCATGAGGATTCCAGTTTTTTTTTGTAGCTAAACGCAAATCATCACAGCCAGAGCTTCTGCTCAAAATAGAATTTCTTGTAGGTCTGCTTCTGTGCTATAGTCACAGAGGACACTTAAATCCAAACATGTATCCATCCTGCATGTCTGCAGTGATATGTGAATGTCATCACAGAAACTCTTTCCACAGAGATTTTCTCTTTCAACTGTGAGTTCTCCTCATTTAGAGAGTAAATGAAGGGGGCCTGAAAACACCATGTCGGGATTCCCTTCTACAGGATGGGTAAAGATGTGATGAAGGTCAAAGACTGTCTTCAATGCTGTTTCACGAAGCGTCTATGTATCAGGGAAATGTGTTTGATTAAATCTAACAGGTTTTAAAGTGTGAAAGAAGAGGAGGACCAGAGAGAAGCAAAAAATAAACATGACAGATGGCGATAAAGATAGAGAGAAGCATGATGGAGGTGTGAAAAAATGAAAGATCCAGAGGAGGAGAGTGGAAAGAAGCCTGTGAGCAGTGCGTGTCAGTCAACAGGTTTAACACGCACTCTAATTATCTGATAAGTATGAACAGCAAAATTCAATATTGTTTGATTTAAGACTTATCATGACTTAACTATAACGTGACACTTTATGTGATGGGGTACTATATACACCATATTCAGTTGTGACATGAGCACTGATGATGCATTTAACCTTAAAATTAACAGAATTTCCCTCTGGAACACATGACCCTGGACCCCCCTCGAAGGTCTGAGGTCCACTCATGATAGCCTCACAAACTCCTGTGGGAAACACTGTTTGATAATACTCTTAAATCAGTATTTGATTGTTTTGGTCACTTGGGGCCCGCAGAACAAGCTGTAAACACATCATTGACTTCATAAGGTCATATACAGTAGAATATACCACAGAGCTCATCATTTGTACCAATGCTCATATTGATTACAGCAGCTGTAACTCCATTTACGAGCTTAGTCCTGAGCTTTTCAACCAAGACAAGGTCAACTGTCAGGTATTTTGTTTTACTTGTTAACATCCAGTTGTGTCATAAAGTTTGATGTGTTTGCCGACATGGCGTCAGGGCACTGAGCACTGCTGACGGCCCGTTCAGCCTCCCCTCGACTCAGCTTATTTCTGCCCCTTCATCAGCTACTCTTCAAACACGCAGTGGATGAAACATTTCCTTTGGTTGAAATAACTTTACAGTTACACTCAGCAGGTATTCTGAATACCAATTGGATACAGGCTTTGATGTTGAAGTTAGCTTTGATGGGAGAGGGTTTGTGAGTCTGGATGAATACATCAATATGACCCACTGAGAGCACAGTGCATACTGTAGAAATACACTGGAATACACATACTGTCTGACAACTATTATCTCTTACACACACAGCCACACATCCCAGAGCTCAGTGTCACATCATCACACAGGCTTAAATGCAGATGTCAACATGCTGTGCCGAAATCTAATGCTGTTCTGTGTCATCCATTTAACATCAAAGTCCTACAGACTCTTTAAAGCCAGACAGGCAGTAACCAGTGTCAGCTAATCTCTAATTACATTATTATACAGCTGAAGCTCTGACACAGAGGGCACCACTTTTTATCAGTAATTCTTATATAAAACTAGACAAAAACATTGTTCTACTACCACAGGTTCTAATTAAGGTACATATGCCTAATGCATACATGTAATAAAATAAAAAGTCTGTTTTAGATGCTTCTGCATCTACAGATGTGCATCCCACATTACAGCATTCCTTGAATATTTCTTATTTGTTCTAATATTTTGTTTAATGTCAGTGAAGAGCGGAGTGTCACTGTGGTTCTGTGGTCACAGGACGTTCAGACTGGATTGGGACAGCCTCTCTTCAAATGCCCCAACAATCAAATAGTCAAGTTCAAATACAGTTTTCAGCCAACCGCAGCACTTCAGAGACGTTTGAAAATCCCACTGAGTGTGAGCAATACCCCACATGCTTTGTATACGGCTGCAGCTAATGATTATTTTCATTATCAATTAATCTGCCTATCATTTTCTCAATTAATCAATTCATTGTTCGCTCTATAAAATCAGACCAGACCAGGCTCAGACCAGAAATCATTTTGGTGTGGTGCAGAAATATCTTGTTTGTTTGTTTGTTTGTTTTTTTTGTTTTTTTTTGTAAGCTTAACAGTCAATATTTCAGGTCACGTACTTTCATTGACTCACTCAGGCAACAGTGACCGCTATGTGAGACCCAAAGCTACAGGAACATCGTTAGGAATCACGTATGATTTGTTTTACATTTTGTCTGTATTGGTATATAGGATGGCAGCAGCCTGTGTTTTAGAGAATTCAGTGAAGGTTATGGAGGATTTGCTTGCAGCCAAAACTTGGGTAAATTATATCAAAATACACCTGTAATAGGAAATAATAGCGATGACTAATAACACTGGTGGCCAGTGGGGTGGCTGGTGGTGACTATGGCCAGTAATTGAGCTGTATTTGATCTTCCCACTGCAAAGCTCTCAATGCAGTTCTGTTTGGCTGCAAACTCATATCTCAGACTCTGAAGAACTCTGTTGTTAACATAATGAAAACAGTACACATCAGCAGTAGACTTTAACTGTAAGTACAACTTGAACTGCATCACTACATGATGATAAGGTCATTCTGGCAAAAGGAAAGCAATAATATTCACTGTGGTGGAGTGCTTATCTCAAGGAAATTTCAAACATCTGCAAACAGATTTTTTGTCATACTGAAATGAATGGAAAGCAATGACTGCCTGAAAGTTAAAAGAAACACATGAAACTCTGCAACAATGTTGTATTCTTTGGAAAATGTTGTGAGGGAATAAATGTGTAAGAGTAATCGTTAAGTATCAGAAAAGACTACTTGCAGGGATAAAATGAGCATAACATGGTTTGGCCATTTGAGGAAAGCAAGACTCAAATGATGTTTTAGGGCACAAGAAAACAATGTTTCCTGGTACAAATAATACTGAACAAATACAGGAATAACAAAGACTTGCATCGAATCCATTCTGTGTGCTCTGATAAATATTGTATGTGTGCCTGAGTGCAGTCCAGCAGCAGCAGTGTGGTTAAAACATGAGGAATAAAGATGCTATTTCATGCTGTATGTGGTGATCTGATGCTCACTGCAGTGAACTGAACAATACAGAAACAGATGTTTCTGGATGTGTCGGAGAAGAGGACGTTCTTTTCCAAATAAAACAAATGTAAATACACGCCTGCTGCGGTGAGCACCATCTCACAGGCTGTTTTCTGCTGCTAGGCGGATCGCTTCATTACTCAACAACCGACCAATCCGCTCCTCGTGGAGCTCTCGTCACCATGGTGACAAAGAACACAGAGATAAGAGGAGCCATGAGAGGGGAGGAGGAAGATGAAGAAGTAGCTTCCTCTGAGTACGACTGAGTTATTTTTAGTCATGTGTTCAGGGCGCTCAGCCGCCATGACAGCTTAAAGAAAAATCTACTCTCACTGTAAGATATCATTTGTCTGTGATACTTAGTTCATCCAGGATTTAATCCGCATCCTCTGCTTCTGATCCCCATTCCTCCACTGGGTTCACTTTCTTTCTCTTCCTAGATCGTGTTTTACACGGCAGTCTCCAAATACCCTGGTGTGACTAAACAGGAGTTATTCTAAACGCAGGTATACCGAATACCCGAGGAACTGAGTGGTAGTCTTCTTGACCGTGAAGGAGGCCAGTCCATCCTTCACCTGAAAACATGTCTTTCAGGGAATTGCATGTTATAGCCAAGAGGAGAAGTGGTGCTACAACATAGTCTTTACATTCATGCTCACCATCTTCCAAAACAACGTAAATGTTGGCTGTGGCAGATAAACATCTCAGGTCACCTGCCACCATGGCATGTATGTTTTTCTTATATTAATAACTATACCATTTAAAAAGCAATTCATGAGTTAAGAATAGTCAGGGATTAAGGTTACATATCCCTACTGTCAGATGTCAGTGACATGGAGGATAAAAAAAAATGAGTGGCAGAAAGAATTTTCTCAAACTCATATAATTGCATTGTATTGTTACTGTACGGAATTACTTCTTCTAACCACATCACTGCAGAATGAGTTTCATAGCATATTGAAATTAATGAAATCTGGACACAGTTTTGGCAAACACACTCACCACTCACAGTTTAATCCTACATATGTATCTACATTCCATTACAAAGAGACTTTCACTCTGTAAACAATCCACGGGCTTTAACAGACTGATAAACTGGGCAGAGACAGTGTGCAGCACTGTTTGGAAGCAGCTCTCTCCAACCATCGCTCCAAACTCACTAGCCAGCCAAAACCTTTAAACTAATGAGGACAGACACTGTATTTCACTCCGGATCTTAAGATATGATAATGTAATAGAATAGTACGCTGCAGAATCATGGGGTAGGCAAATGATTAATCAAGAGTTAGTGGCAACCCTGCTAGCTCCAGGTTCAGTGCCATAGGGACAGCCCTCACACTGCTAAACCTGGGACTGGCAGAGCGCTCTCCATGGTGCTGAACCTAAGGCTGCCACTGGCTGCCACACCCCTGCCAGGACTGTCAGACCGCAAGAGGCAAAACTAGATACAACATTTACATAACTGGAGTCCCTTTGGAGCTAATCTCTGCAGCTTCTGAAGCACTCCCACCTCACTGCACCTGCACACAACATAAACCTTGTGCACATTTGACTTTATCAACTGTGTGTTTAGGATTAAGAATCTAAAATGATCCTGTGCCCCTGGTTTAGTAACGTGGCATTTGTGCTGCTGGTGCTGAAGCTAAAAAAAAGTGAACATAGCGACATGGAAATATAAGTAGCTTGGCTGGCTGCACCAGCATGGGCACAGAGTCACATGGTGTGGGCAGAAATGCACATCTTGTGACATACACTTCAAATCAATAATACCAAAATCATCAGGGGTCCCAAACCCCACATGGGAGTGCCAGATAAATCTAAAACACCCTTAGATTTATCTGGCAACCCCACAAGAATATGACCCAGATAGGACATATAAAACCAAATTGAGGTTTCGTCTTTGGTGAAACACTGAATAGATTAGAAGATTGTACGTTTTCCCTCATCAGACCTCTAAAATGATCCAAATGAACTAATCCGCGACAAGAAAATCACTCTTTGCAACAAGGGGAAGTTGCTTCATGTTAGGTGTTCACACAAATAATGTAAAACAATGTTGAGAACCACTGCCCTAAATGAATAAGTACGAGGGCTACACACTTTTTCAGCACTGCTAACTAACTAACAGAGTTCATCCAGACAGACCTCTGAAGTCTCTTCACCTCATTGCATGTGATCTGATCCAACTACAACAAGCCAATGAGATCTCAGTTGATGGCCTCCACATCACTCTTGCCGCAACGCTTCATTGTCTGTTTCAGGAAAATCAATAAAGGAACTGTTTATTGGAATGTTTCTTTCCAGTTAATTAAACACCTGACGAATTAAGAATACCTCTTCAAATTATACATGCAAAACCAAATACTGCCATAAAGCAGTCTTGTTTACTGACTGTACCCTTGTATGGTTGTTGAACATTAGTGGCAGAATCAGCAGCACCAAAGAGAGTCTCTTCATTGTAGGTTATGATGATTCAACACCAAAAACCTCATATTTACCACTGCTGTTTCAGGTCACTGTGACATTTTCTGCTCTTAAACTGTACTGTAGAAGTACTAGAAACACAGTTTGATATCAAAACACATTTGGTCTGTGACAGATAAAGAAAAATACACCGGATGGGTGCAGACTGGCAAAAGCCCAAAAGCACTTTTAAGTAAAAGTGTGTTAGTACAGACTTAACCTTTAAACACTGCAAGGCCAGAGTTAGGCTTTTAGAAGATGAATATGGGAAATGAATACCAGTGTTATTAGTCCAAAGTTCACTCAAAAAACATTTCCTATAGCTGTCAGCTTGATGGCCATCTGTTAAACTCCATGCATGGTTTTCTAGTGTTAAACAGCATAACCTGGAGAACACCTGACTCCTATCATGGAGACAGACAGAATTAAGACGACAGCTCGGTTGCAGTCGTCTGTCGTGTCTGTCACACAGAAGTCCACCAGCCCAGCAAAGACGCTGCTAGCTCACGTCCAGGTAATGAGTCGCTACATGCTAACACCTCTAGCACACCTGTGACATTTAACGCGTAGGACAGGTTGTCTGTCTGCTGTTGTCAGGCGCTGCTGAGGTCGACCACTCACCACTTGTTACTAAATATCCCTATCAAAATGCCGGTCGAGCGACCACAGCTTGTTACACACTCTATCCACAGCTACTCGGTCCTCCTCAGCCGCTCACCTCGTCTCCTTGACCGAACTGAAGACCGAGGTCCACCAAGTGCTCCACCCGGATGAAGCCGTCAGCATCCTCGTCACACACGTCGAAGACCTCCTTGAGCCTCCTCAGAAACTGCAAGAGCTGCTCTTGGTCGGGAAACGCATGTCCTTCCATCGCAGAGCCGGTTTCGTCGGCGGAAGGTTTCTTTCTCCCGGACAAACGGGCTGTTAAAGATTCGGCTTGACGGTCGCCATCATCGTTCCCGTCGTCAGCTCCGCCGGACCGACTGGCGCTGCTGCTGTGACATAGCATCGCTTGTTGAAGAGGCGCGAGTAACGGAAAAAGCCGATGATTTACGACATGGGCACGAGGCAATGCGTCACAAGGCAGCTGCTGATTAATAATCCAGGTGTGTTGCCGCCCGCCTCCTGCCACAGTAAAAGGGAATATTGACCTGAAATACCCTCTCGGTGGTTCTGTTAAAGCTGTCTCTCCTCTCCAGCTCCACTGAAGGCCATGCAGCGTCAGAAACGTGTATAACAGGGTGGAAGCCCATGGATGACATGCTAGAAATGACAACAATAAAAAGACTTATGAGGAAGGTTATGAGATGGTAAATCAAAATGATGACTTAAAGCAAAGGAATACAACTTCTGAGAAGATATATTCTTTGTCATATAAATGAAAGGCTGCATTCATCAGCAATAAAACACACTTTGACTCACTTTAAAGCACAGAGGGGTTTTGTCACTTCAGCCTCGCTTGGTCTGGTGTGACCAGTGAGTTAAAGTTAGCTAATGTTGGCATTGTTGAAATAGATATTTCCCTCAAACTGACAGTCAGTTTGCAAACTTACTTAAATTTTGTCTTACTAGAACTAAATTATAATAGATAGTAGCTGTGTCTCGATTCTATACATAATAATTGTAAACGGGTTTGAGTATTTACAGTGTGAAAATGATCATATTTAAGTTTACTCAAAATGGTAGCAGGCATACTAACACTTGATTTCTGAGTGTACATCTTTCTCCCATATGCAAAAAAAAAAAAAAAAAAAAAAAAAGATTATGGTGGTCAAACAGTTTGAGAAAGATCTTAAAAATAAGAAACAAAAAAGAAATTCTGAATAACCATTTAGCTTTTGTGTTAATTCTTACATATTCTAACCTGCATGGTACATATCAAGTATGTTTATTTCTTGTAAACTAACACTAAAAACAATACAGTTACCATGTAGATATAGATTTTGGACACAGCAAGTGACTTTTAATCTTGCATAATTTTGATGCACAATTCTACATTTTGAGTTCTCATAATTCTGATTCAATAATCTCAAACTTAGTGTCAGAATTTTGACTAAAAAGGATAAAAATGTGAATCAACGTCTCATAACTTTGACAAAGGGAATTGAAACACTTCATCTCATAATTCTGACCTACTGTCACAATTTTATATTTCTTGCATTGAAACATTAACACTTTTTCTGTTCCTGGCAGACATGTGCCTCCATAAAACAGAACATTCCCACATTGGAATAATACAGCTGACATCAGAGCAGGAGATGTAGTTTTTATTAGAAAAACAGTTTATACAAGACTGATATCCACAGTCACATCACTGTACAAAACATAAAACCATTATGTTCCGGTCCTGGAAACAATCACTAAAAACACTGACATATAAAAAAACTAGCATTTCATTTCATACTGACACCTGTCCTTTGTTATGCACTCGCTGTTGTGTGCAAAATGATGACTTGTCATGAAGCACAGCAAGAAAAGGGAAATCCATCTTGCCAAACTGAGGGCTTGTTCAAATTCACTGTGTTTGCAGATTTAAATGATCAGCCTTGGCTCCAGCAGGGAGTCCCAGCGTTCTGTCACCTGTGGGAGGTAGGCGAAGATGTTACTTTAACCGTGACTACACCAAGATTAAAACAAGGTCAGTATGGATATTACAGGAAACAATACCACAGACACCACTCAAATGGCAACAACTGCCACTTTCTGCACATGCCATCATTTCTGGCCCCCATAATGAAGAGTGCGCTCAGTTACCATGTGGTCCCTGGAATCATCATTTTTTGGAGAGCCCTGGGACTTTTAATAAGACTTAATCCCAGGGATTTTATGTGGGAACAACAACAACAAAAACTCAAACAAACGTTTGATGAAGTTTGCTCATTTGTTAGCGGATGGTTTTTAACTGTAACACAGAAAACGAATTTGTTTTTAGTTAGAATTTCAACTAAATCATTAATTTGGAGAGGATAAATGTACAAAACCATCTGCATTATATGATCATATTATCATTCCACTGAAAGTCAGTTTTACAGCCATTTTTTAGCAAACAGCAGCACTGCACCTGTGCACAGCTTCTTGTAGTCTGGTCGTCATAGTGAGGTTGCCAAGCGATGCTATTGTGCCCATGCAATACCAAAATCGACCAAACTGTGGATCCAATACATAACTTCCACTAGGAGGCGTATTATAAAACTGTGGACAGCGCACAGCCTTTAAGCAGTGCTGTTTAGGAAATTATTCATAAAATGATAATAAGCAAAGGCTTACCCGAGAGCCTCTGGACACCGCGTACTCCACTCTCTCCGAGCCATCCGGGTTCTGATAGACCAGGTCAAACTTGCCAGGCTCTACAGGAGCTGAGGAAGAGGCAGGGACGTGTGGAAAACATTGGAAAATATTGTATAATCTGCTTAAGTACGTCACATTTAAAACTCAAGTAGAGAGAAAGGTTTTTCTCCTTTAACTATAATAAGGACAATGCTGCACAAAAGTGATGTTTTATTTATCAGTATCAGTGATTCCATCACTCCCATGTTGTTATTTGGCTAGGTGGTGAGCTCATTGACTCTCCAAAGATAATTTCCAGCCCAGTTTTGGAAGGAAAAACAGTCTTAAAAGCTCAACTCTGAACTAGGCATTTTAAAATGTGATTCATACAGTCTGCCTCTGTGGTGATACGATCCTTACCCCGAGAAACATTATGTAGTTCCAGCTCAATCTGCTGAGTGGTGTGGTCAAAGCTCACAATCCTTCCCTCCTAAAATGCACAGCAACATGGGTGATGAGTGGTGTGGTGACCCCAGTATGAATGAGCAGTTACGACTTCATGAGGGGTCCAGCCAGTATCATGAGATCAATAATCAAAGCTGCACTTACCTTGTATTCTGATACCTCTGGTGTATAGTTCTCAGTCAGCTCCAGCAACTGTGAACACACACAAACAGGACTGGAGTTAGAACGATCGGGGCTTCAAAGCTAAATATGTTATCAAGTGGGCATGCAGAGCAGACACACAGTAGCTAATGACACCAGACGAGGCTCACCTTGAAGGCGATCCTCTGGCCCACCTGTGGAGGGGCCGCCAGCAGGGGCATAGAGCTGTAGTCCTGTTTAGGAGCACTTTCTGCTCGGCTCTACATACAGAGATGTAGACAAGAATGAATGTCTCTCCATGCACAGTATTTCAGGACAGGCGGGTAGTATTTAATACCATGTTTACATTTACACAACAGATGCAACTTTAAACACTGAACTAAGAATTGCTTCTGAAATCTAAATTATAGTATCCTGCTGTAACTACACTCATTTCTAGTGATGACACACAGGTGCAGACACATGTGGACAGACCTGGAGGACGACTGACAGGTTGGTCAGTGAGTCAGTCTGGTAGGACGGCTCCTCTGCTCCATTATAGCTGAACTCAAAGCTGCCATTGTGCCCTCTGATGCCCCCTCTACCTTCACCCCTTCCCCTCTCTCCAGGGCCACCGCGCCTGGGCCTTCCTCGGCCGCGGCCTCTCCAAGTCGCCTGACCGCCCACAGCGCGGCCCAGATGCTGCGCTGGCCGTCGGATAACCAGCTCGATCTCCTCCTCGCTGCTTGAGGTACCAGGCTCCGCCACTGTGTCCTGAGGAGGCACGGCTGCGCTCGCAGCCTGCTTCTGTGCACAGTTTGTGGGCTGCAGGGCAGGAGGAGGCTGCTGAGGTTTTGAGTGATCACTTACTAGCGCGTTAGGGGTTTTGGGTGTTACAGGTTTGTTTTTTGGTGGGATTTTCACACTGATGGCCTCATCTGAAGAGGAGGCGCTTTCTGAAGAGGATGATGAAGGAGGGTGTGGTTTCCCCTGGCTCAGTTTGGTGGCTGGAGGTGCCTTGGAAGCAGCAGGTGTGGAGGAGGGTGTTTTGGGTGCAGGATTTTGAGCAGGTGTTCTTTTGGGTGCTGCGTCTTCCTCACTACTGCTGCTGCTGGAATCTGAGGAAGAGGAGGAGGAGGAGGCATCCTTTGTTTTAGCTTGTGCCACTGGGGGCTTCTTGATGCTTTGAACTGGCTGGTCGACCTTGGCTGGGGTTTTTTTGCTCGAGGCAGGGGGTCTGGGGGTGACAGCAGGGCCATTCTCCTTTGCCTTCTTTCTGTTCTTCTTCTTCTCTTTGTGCTTCTCGTGGGACTTCTTATTCCTTTCATCACCTGAAGCCTGCTTGGCATCCCTCTCGATGCTCTTCTCGCTCCCTTTTTTCCTCTTTTTCTTCTTCCACTCCACACTCACTCCATTTTCTCCTGGCTCATCGTCTTCTGTGGGTCTCTGTCTCTTTCTGCTCTTCTCACTTGCTGCAGGTATGTCTGGACAGCTGCTGTTTCCATTCACCTGAGCCAGACAGTCCACCTTCACCCTGGCAAATCAAGAATGAACATGAACAACTTTGGAGCATTTGCAAACACATCTTTAAAAGAAGAGTCACATTTTCAGGAATACACATTTTTTGTCTTCTTGTCCAGAGGCAGCTTCAAGTCACTGACTAACTGAGCTAAATCCTTGAAAACTGAGCAAACTCCATGTGCTGAGGAAGACCACAAAAAGTAACTGAAAGCCCTGGGAAAGGGTAGTAAGTGAATCTTAAGTTTAGAATTATTTTGTCACAATATCCACAGGACAGAGAGTCACAAAACTGCATGATTGTCTTTGAATGAGGGCCCTAAATCTACAGCTCCACATACACCCATGAACTCATCAAAGTGTAGCCGGGAAAGCTCGCGAGGTACAGCACGACGAGAAATAAGAGCACGCGCACCTGACGCTATCGTTGTCGCGCACCACGTAGATGCTCTCTGTGTGCGGCAGGTAGCAGTCCTCTATGAAGAGGTTGAGGATGCTTCGGCGGCTGAATTCAAACTTCTCTCGGATGATACTCTCCAAATCCGCCACCACGCGGCACGTGTTCAGGTCCACGAGCAGCCAGCACATGCGGCAGTCAATGACAGCTGGCGGCGGGTAGTCAAAGTACAAGCGCACGCGGATGAAGTTGTTACTGTGAGCAGCCATGACAGCTGCGCCAAAACACGAAGCTCGCGTTCCGCCGGCAACATGAATAATGTTTCCGGTCGGAGATTTCAAGATAAGAGTGTCAAAATCCATCCGCCATTCATCAGAGATCATCAAAAGGGCTGTGGAGAATATCAAACAAAAGCGGTTTATTAAGGTCTTCTTGACATTACTGACACAACTTGATGGCTTATGAGAAAGTAAGAACATAAGTAACATTTTAAACTGCATTTTTACAAATAGAGAGGATGAATATCAGCTAAAGGGATTTTATTTATGATGACGTACTTTTCGAAAACCATTTATCAACAATCGTAAAGCATAGTTACAACTTATGATAACAGAGAATCCATCAGGATTGTTCATTATACGTATATAAAAACATATTAATTCACTGGAATGCCCCATATTAAGATTCCAGTTCTTGAAATACCATGTCGTGAAGTATGACTGAAGGGTCTTAGAGGACGTTATTAATTTGCGGTCAATGTTTCTGATAACTCAAAAAAAAAATGTAGTCTGTATTTTGTTCTTTCGGGCCATTAGTTTGAAGGGCCGATGTTTAACAGGAAGTTTGACGTGTGATTGGGGCCAACTCCCTCACAACACTGACCTCTGTTGGCGTGGAGGCGGTTATTACAAGCTAATACTGAATCGCTCCTCACAGCAGGGTCCGTTTCTCAGGCCGACCCAAGTAACGAAGGAGCAAAGAGTAAAACAACAACATGATGAGTGTCACACCTGACTTCAATCGTTAAAATCTATTTTCGGTTGCTATCTTGAGGAAAAAATGTCAGATATCATCTGGCAACACTAAAAACTGGTGCGCTAACTGATTTGCTGAGCAGACTTTTCCGTCTCTCCCTTAAAAAATGTTGTTTCTGAAAACTTGAATTACGACACTTACATTGACTCCAGAGGTCAAGGGACATGTGTGTCCCCCAATCTGAATGGGAATGAAGCCCCTGTCCTAAATTAATTGCACAGATTACCACACAGCAAATCCGGAAGCTTGTAAAATCGCAATTGTAAAATTAATCTTTTATTATCTATGTATTCGCTAGATTTTTTAAGCTTACATATCACACTACAAAGTAAAATCTGAAGCTAAACTTCAAAAAAAAAAAAAAAAAAAAAAACCAAACCACTGGGTCGGTCAGCTGACCCCGAGTGTGGTCATGTGATCTTGCAGCGTTAAAGCCATACAGAGCCGCGCCGTCCATGTACTCACGCCTCAACAATGGGCCGGACAGCAGCAGCCAGCAGTTTGTTGTTTATCCTCGCCATCATCGTGAATAAAGGTATGATTCGTGGTTTTTATGTAGCGCTTTTACCATCGCTTGAATGTATTCTCTAGCCAACCACTCAGACATAACGAGCAAACAAATACTGGTTTCCTGTCTGCTGACTGCAAAGCGAAAGTAGCGGTGATTCACTGTTCACCAGCTTCATGCACCAGAAGTGGTTTAACATTGTGTTTAATAGAAGTGGTTTGTGTGTATGACGTGAACTGAATGAAAACAACGGATGTGACTTGAACCCTGTGCAGGGCTCCCCAGTCCTCTGGCAGCTAAAGAAGCCTGGAACTATGTGGAAGTGAGAGATGGAGCCCACATGTTCTGGTGGCTGTACTACGCTGACAGCCCGTCTGCAGAGTACAAGGACCTGCCTCTTGTCATGTGGCTGCAGGTAGGACAGATCCACTGGCCTCTACTGACCCCTCAAAGCTCAGAGGTCCACACCAGAGTTCCTGCATGGTTGAGCAGCTCATGCATACGTGGGCTAATTTCCCAAAGCATCCTTTAGTATCTCTTTGTCTGTTTCTGAATGTTTTTGCCTGATTTCCAGCACAACCCAGGTTTCCATGCATTAGACATATCAATTTACAGAGACTGACCCCTGTGACGTATTACAGGTCATTCTCAGCACTGAACCCCATCACTGTCTGTAGTGTTAACGCTGCATTGTTGCTGTGTGGCAATGCATCTTAAAGAGGACACTGCCCTGATTTTCACCCATGAAGATCAGTTAATAATGTCAGTTAATAATAGTCACGGTACACTGGCAGCCACTGAAAACACTATAGTGTGGTTGAGAATAACCTTAGTGACACCATCAGGGGTATCTCAGCTTGGGTTTAGGGCGCTTATAACAAAGCCTTTGTTACTGATCTGGGGCATGAATTTTGTTTTTCTGGTGCTTGTAAAATGATCTCTCATATCTCACTTTCTGCTGTCTGCATTGTCATTATTCCTCTTTTTAATCTGTCACAAAATCCCCCAACTGCTAACTGAAGCAGGTGTTCACTCTCTGTAACCCGATTTTCATATCATACAAATATGAAAGAAATACCAAAATCAATGTCTGCCACAAAGGTTGGAAAAGTGAGAAACATTGTGGCATAAGCGGTGAGTCACACAGTGGTTGCAGTAAATTGAAGCTAAAACACTCTCAAACATTGACACGGTCTCTTTAAATAAGCTGTGGACAGTTGGAAGGTGGCTGGTTCAAACCCCAGATAACTAAAGAAAGGCATTTGGTGGCGTGACTGAATTAGTAACAGCGGTGCTGCTTCTATTTTCAACTGTAGAGGAGGAACTGACTGTTTGTTAACTGATGGAACAAAACCTGCAAGAGTTTAAAATAGAACCAGCCATCTCAGGAAAAGAACAGCTATATTACTGACTATAATCTTACATTAGTTCTCCACAACATGCAGTTTGTCTTTATAAACTGGATAGCAGACACGTCATCTCTGTAGAAATATCTGATTAAATACATACGTGGCTTTCTGCTCTTAATGCTGGAACACGATGAGGATGTTTGTCCACGTGTCCTCAGGGGGGACCAGGTGGATCAGGAAGTGGCTTTGGAAACTTTGAGGAGATTGGACCTTTGAAAACAGACCTACAGCCCAGAAATACGAGCTGGGTAAGTTCAAGGTTTTTAAAGTGATTGACCGTTTGTTCAACAAGCTGTTTAGTGATCAGAAAAAGACTCTGATTCACTGTGGTTGAGTCATTTCCTGCGTTGAGTCTTGAAATCGGTGCGCTGTGTGTTTTGTAACATGCTGGTGTGTGTGTGTGTGTGTGTGTGTGTGTGTGTGTGTGTGTGTGTGTGTGTGTGTGTGTGTGTGTGTGTGTGTTGGCTCTTTCAGGTCCAGGCAGCCAGTGTGTTATTTGTCGACAACCCTGTGGGCACTGGCTTCAGCTACACTGACAGGCCAGACGGATATGCTACCAACGTGGCCACGGTGGCCTCAGACATGCTGGTGCTGCTCCAGCACTTCTTTACAGAGAAGGCTGAGTTCCAGGTATCACAGCGGTCCAGTTCGCTTCACTGAAGCTTGATATTATCTTACTGTACAAAGAAACAGGAGTCCAGAAGATTGGCTCAGGCAAACAGCATCCTGGAGAGGCTGCCTGACTGTTGCTAACTAGATTTACATTTTTTTTTTTCGTTTTATTTAATTATTTGTCACACTGAAATACCTGAGCAATGGAAAGCATTAGGAGCCTGTTTAAAAATATTTTCCAGCAGCTCACAGTATAAACAGGACAGGACAAACTGAGAACAATAACAGCAGTAAGTTAGACAGATGTAGTCTTCTTATGTGAGGACTAATAACAGATGTATTTTTAAAAAGTGAATTCTTTATTGTACAGTGTTTGTATCAATATGAAGTGATGGTTGCTTTATTCTCTGCAGAGCATCCCCTTCTACATCTTCTCTGAGTCGTATGGAGGGAAGATGGCAGCTGCCATTTCTTTGGAACTCACCAAGGTGAGTGGACTGCTTCTGGAGTCTGATGGCTGAATGTTACGTCCCTTCATGTCCACGTGAGCTCTCTGATATGAGAAAGTCCCCATGCCAAAGAAGTGTCATATGATGGATGAGTAGGCAAATAGACATGACAGTTTAATGGTTTGCTTGCAAGTCAGCGGGTTTTTCTCAAGAAGCAGAAGTAATAAACTTTTGTTGTGGGTTATAGAGATAATCATTTTCAGTTGCATCTTAACAGAAGGAGGGATGTACTTACTCGTGTAGTTACGGTCAACAGAGGCTGATCTGAGCTTGATCTACAGTGTGCATGCATGGTAAAGCTGCAGAAGCCAGCCATTTATTATAGCCAGTCAATGACAGTCACTACACCAGGGGCTCTGTTTTAATGTGGAGTGGGTGTTCATTGTTCCAACTGAAATATTTCAGAAGAAATTAAATAGAACAAAGACCTCTAATGCTGGCTTTTTTTTTTTTTAATTTAATGACGTGTTTCTTTGGTGATTTGTGTCACTTGTCTGTCCAGGCCATAGCCCAAGGGACAGTGAAATGCAACTTTGCTGGTGTGGCACTTGGGGACTCCTGGATTTCCCCACTGGGTCAGTATCAATCACTTTTTCCATCTAGACCACAACGTTTGTGCAACCCCACTGAAACGCTGCACGTCTGCATGATGGAACTCCTTCAAAGATGGATTTTTAGCAATTAAATGTCTTCAAAGCATCAGCACAAGTTAAAGTTACTGTAGATCTCCGTCCCCTCCTACTAAACCACTTACTTATTCAGTGGATTTGTCCATGTAGGAAAATAACTGCTGCTTGTGCACGAGGAATGGGAAGTAAGCTCTGCGTACTTGCGTCACACTTCTCATTTTAAAGGAGTCTGAAAAACATGTTGTGACAGTCAAATTAAGACAAGAAGTCTGCGTGAGAGAGACATTTACCTCAGGAAGGTAAATACTTGCTGCTGTTTGCTGCAGTCCAAACATGAGGAATTCCATGTTAAAGCTGCATGTTTTCTGAAATGCTGTGAGCTTGATGGATCATATTCATGCCGAATTTCCGGGACAATTCTAACTATAATGAACGTTATCAACCACGCTCAGTAAGGCGAGCGGTATTTGCTGTGAGCAAAAGAAAATTAAAGCGCCACATTTTTGAAGGCAGCTCAGTGAATTTCTCAACAGGAGTGCATTTAAGTTAATACCTCGAACAGCCAATCACAGATCAACAGGGACATGGTTACGTACCTCTATAACAGACACAGCGGGGTTTATCTTTCAACCAACTGCTCACTGTAAGACTTCTGCTTCATCCGCAGACTCCGTCATGACCTGGGGACCGTACCTCTACACGACCGTAAGTAATAAACAGCAGATGAAAATCAGATTCTGTACTCCACCTCCTCTGTTGAATTTCCACCTGACTGAGGCTCCTTCGCCGTGCAGTCGCTGCTGGATGATTACGGCCTGGCAGACGTCAGCAGTGCAGCGGAGGCGGTGAAGAAAGCTGTTGAGCAGCAGCAGTTCCAGAAAGCCACAGAGCTGTGGTCTGTGGCCGAGACCGTGGTGGAGCAGGTTGGTGCACCACGGGGGGACGAATCTCTGCACTTCACTGTTTGAGGCTCCACTTTTTATATAAAGGGAGCCATTTATAGACCATATCAGGGAATAGTTGGCTCCAGCTGCGTATTCACAGCCATGATAGTGGTAACAGTCTTCTCAGCTAATACTTGGCAAAAACGATCCCTTTTTCTCATTTTACTTTTTTTGATTTCCATCATTACAACCTCATTTGCATGCAGGGATCATGCGGTTTGATGCAGTCTTGTTTTGGTTTACATGTCAGAACACCAATGGAGTCAACTTCTACAACATCCTCACCCAGGACCCGGATGAGAAACTCCGCCTGTCGGCAGGAGAGGACTTCATCTGTAAGACTCTGTGATCACACGCTCTCTGCCTTTTTTAAAAAGAGCCCAAATCATTTCAAAAGGTCTGCTCTCGTTTTTTCTTTCCCACCAGCTCTGCAGACACGTCGCCACATTCGTCCCCTCCACAGCCAATCACTGAGCGAGCTGATGAATGGACCTATCAGAAAGAAACTGGGCATCATCCCTCAGAATGTCACCTGGGGAGGTACCGCATCGATAGTGGACTCTGTGTCCGTTTGTTTTGATTTTAGTTTGACTGTATTTCCTATCTTTTGTGCAAATGTCCCATTCTTTTTTCTCCTCCTTCATGTCTGTTTTCCCCTCCTGTCTGTCCAGGCCAGGCAGAGGAAGTGTTCATCTCCATGGCCGGGGACTTCATGAGGCCGGTGGTGGATATAGTCGACCAGCTGCTGACCGCTGGAGTCAATGTCACTGTGTACAACGGCCAGCTGGACCTCATAGTGGACACCATGGGTAACGTGCTCAGTGTATAACCGTGTGTTCAGCCGTAGCAGCATGGTCACAGGGTGAATCCCATGGAAAAGAGCCGTGCCATACTCATCTCTACTTCCTGTCTCAGGTCAGGAGCTGTGGGTGAAGCGGCTGAAGTGGGAGGGACTATCTGGATTTAACAAGCTCAGGTGGACCGCACTGGATGACCCCACCTCCCCGGGAGTCACTGGCGCTTTCTGCAAGACTTATAAGAACTTTGCCTTCTATTGGATCCTCAAAGCCGGTCACATGGTAAGACATTGACTGATGGAGTTTGTAAAAATGCTGCAATGTAGAATCACATACCTCTTTAAGGCTGGACTATGAGCCTTAGCTTTTGGGGACAATCAGCATTCATTCCTGGGTCAGATGACTCAGCAATAGTCATGGGGATGTATTGAGTCCAGCTCTAACTGGAAGTGATGGAAACATACTCAGATGGACATGCTCATTTTGCCCTTTTCAGACCAATGTGCTCGTGTTGAACCTCTGGATAGTGGCACATGAATAGCCAGGAAGGTTATTTATTGATTTTGCAGTCTATGGGAACAGCGTGCAACAGCAAATTTGTCCTTCATATCGTGCAAAATGCAAAACTGGCAAGGCAGCGAGGTGAGAGAGGCTCTCCTGATTGGAGGGGAATCATTCAGCCTCCGTTAAATTTGAATAGACTGAAGTAACAGATCCAAAGTAAACACTGTACCACTGTCTCTGGCCTACATGCTGCTTTCTACTGCGCCCTGTTTTCCGGCGCAGTCGTGACATTGAACATGGCACCCCAGAAAAATACAGAAAGACAAACTCGTCTACTGGCAATGGGAAAGAAGACAGTTGCCTATTTTTAGTGGGTTTACTCGTGTTTAAGAAACCTGCACACACACTCCAGAGTGGTAACAGATACAACACCTTGAATATTTGAAGAGAGAGGACTGTTCATCCTCCCGCTCTCTTCACAATGAGTCACTTTGTTTTTTAAGGTCCAGTGTGTAGGATTCAGGGGGATCTACTGGCAGAAATGGAATACAATACAGATTCTGAGTGTGTTTTCATCTGTGTATACTCACCTGAAAATAAGCATGTTTTCTTTACCTTAGAAGGAGCTCTTTATATCTACAGAGGGAGCAGGTCCTCTTCCATGAGCCTGCCATACTGCAAGGCCATGTTCCTACAGTAGCCCAGAGGAGACAAACCAAACACTGGCTGAGAGGCCCTTCTGCATTTTATGCAAGTTTCAAGGCCACTGGAGGTTCTCTTACATGTTTGGAAAGGGAGGGTGAGGCGAGGGCTGTTCAGCTGGTTGCAGTCTGCAACCCCACCACTAGGTGCCATTAAATCCTACACACTGGACCTGTTAAAGGTTAATTTCATACTGATGATTGGGGAAAAAATATTGTCTCCAAATGCTAATTAGCCATGAGTGACCATGATTTAGACCATTATGGCTAACAAGCACAATTTAAATCAGAAAACAAAACCCTTTTGGGAGGTGTTACATCACCACCTTAAGCTAACTTAGTCAGCTTTGCTGGCCCACTGAAAGCAGTGCGTCTCAGAGCAAAGTTTGTTCCTGGCACTGAACAGCTGGCACTCCACTGAAAGCATGAAATGAAATCACAAAACAAAGTTGAATTTCAGCATAACAATGTCTTTCTGTCTGTTGTCAGATTCCCTCAGACCAGGGACCTATGGCCTTGCAGATGCTGAAGATGATCACCCAGCAGGACTGACGCACCCGCTCTGATAGCAGCTGGAATGGCTCCGACAATCACAGTGATCACATGACCTTTTTATATTCCTGCTAAACCAAATCAAGAATCTTGGTTCTCTTCTATTACAGCAATGACTTGACTCAATTTCAGCCAGAACAACAATAAAGACTTTTTTTCTTTTTTGTAAATGCTGTCCTGGCTTCTTCTCTGGTTCACTATCAAACACTTCAGAGATGCTTGTTGTTGTTCTTCATACATAATATGTGCTGCATGAACTGTGAGTGAGCTTTCTCCACTTCCAAATAAGCTCTTAAATGAAAGTTGTCTAGAAGCCAAATCTTTAGTACCGTGTGGGTGAATGTTGCATTTATGACGTGGTACAAAGGTAATTCATTTGATGACTTGTTATATCACTAAATGAATTACCTTTATGGCATGCTGGAGTTGAGCTTGACACTAGACTAAGAGTCTACAGCTGCACTAGAAACTCTGAGTCAGAGGCATTGTGAGCTTTGCAGAGCTGCTAGAGAGGCAGCTGACTTGTAGTCTAGATACAACTCATCCTGTGATGAAGTTGAGTTTATGTACCAAATGTTGTGCTTGTCCACTTGGTAGATATCAGGACATTACAGTGAATTAGTGATGCTAGATGAAGTCAGCAGATCACCAAAGTCCACAGGATTCATCCTGAGGGGACTTTAAATACCAGTACTATGAAACATTGTACTTAAAACTAACTGTGAACCTCATGATGAGACTGGAAGTCCTCTTTGGCAGACAATCTATGGGTTGTTTTTTCAGCCAGGACCAAAATGGAGGTCCAACTGACATCATCATCCCTCAAGCAATGCGTCAGATGTAGCTGGAGTCATATCGGGCACTGAACTGTCTCTGGAGAGGTCATCCACATAGAATGAAGTTCATGTCATCGGAGCAACACTGACAGTCTTATTGCATTCACCATTGCACCTTTTGGGTTGATTCATTTCATAGAAACAGTAAAACAAATGCAGACAAAATTGATCCAAATACAAATATAAACATGTAGTAAGTGTTCAGTTAGTTTATTGTATTCTGATGAAGTGGTAGCTGAGCTCATCACATCTCAAACTCCAAATCACTTTGAGAACTATTATCCTTCAGTTGCACCGTTTTCTTTCTCCTTCAATCAACAAAGACCAAAATGTACTGTGGTAATAAACATGAGGATTGTGGAAAATGTGACGTCATCTCATTTGCGTTGAATACATATTGCTTAACATACAGTAAATAAAGCATATTTGCGATTCTTAAAGGTTAATAGTACGTGACAGATAAACCAAATCCACATACGCTGATTTGAATTAGAATACAAGAAAGTATGCATATTAGGTACAGTTTCATCACATTTTGATACATAAGTCACTGCTACATCAATAGAAATCTGCTCTGCTTAAACACATGATCAGCCATCAGGATTGTATTCCTCTGCCTCCTGATACATGACTGATGTTTCAGCCTCTCTCGTGCACGGATGAACCATGCATAAATACAAGCAAAGGGAAAGTGCATTCAGCGACAGATGACACAGCAGACTGCTACCTCAGCGCAAAGATGGACGATACATGGGAGGCTCCATTGCATGATTGAGAAAGTTGAGCTGTAATATGAGTGCATCTGATCTGAGTCCACTGTGCAAATCTCATGCTCAGTACGAACACATGGTAGCCCTGGATACACTTCATCTGACAGCTTAAGTGCTAGTCAAACATTAATCTATCTGATACTTCAGAGTTGGATCATTTTCGTAATGTAACGTTACCAAACATGGAGTGACCAAAGAGGTCTGTCCTTGTCCTCAGACATGAAAACATCCCAAACAGAGACATATAATATTTGTTCAAGTAGAATGCAAATAGCCCCAAATATAGTGCAGCACATAAAATAACATTAAAACAAGAGCACAACAATTGAAGCCCTGCACGCAGCAGGAGACCCACCTTATACAGTACAATGAAATGCTGTATATAAGCATTAACTAGATGTATCTATTGTCTCGTAAACATATGAAATGAGTGAATGCTCAAGAAAAAGCAAGTAATTGGTTCAATTGGTTAAAGTAGGCGAAACAAAGCAAGACAAAATAAATCAGGATAATTTAGCATCATGTTCATCACGCTGTTTGGTCAACACTTCGCTTTCTTAGACTCTTTACGCCTTCTGAGCCTAAAACAAGTTGCAGTGCTCCAAACTGGAAATGTTGAACTGTAAATCAGAGTCATGATTGCAGCAGCATTTATTAAAGAGTCGAGGAGAAGCAGCCTGATGAGGTCATCAAGTGAGGTCATCGTGTGACGTCCTCTGTGTAGCTGAGGCTTCTTCTTCCCCAGTGGCTCTCTGGGACAGGGAAGCCCTTCCTGATCACTGGCTCCACAACCAGCTCCAGCAGGCCCGGTGGTTCCTGCACCGTCAGCTCCGTTACTCTAAAAAGATTAGAATACGCTCGGCCCACCACGACCAGCTGACCTGGGGGGATTCGGGGATCGGGTCCTCTCAGCCGTCGCCAGTACACCCTGAAGTAGCGGACGAGCTCGGTCGGGTAGTCCCAGCGCAGAGTGGCGTTGAGGAGCAGGCCGGTGGAGGTGGACTCCGGAGAGGCACCAGCACCACGCAGCCACACCACGTCATAAATGCACAAGCCCTGAACCTTCTCAGGGGGAACCTGCAGACTGGCTACATCCAGGAGCTTTAGGAGGGAGAGGCAAAAAGAGAGGTATTCTCATGCACTTGTGTTTAACTTGTAGCTGAAAATTTGCAGTTAGAACTGTCAAAATAGTTCAAACGATGACATAAAAATACTGAAAGCAGTTGAAACTGCCGTTAACATGGGATTGCTGAAGAAAGCTCGGAGTCCACTTAAGTGCACACTCTGAATGAAGCAGAGGCGTCCCTTTAAATGTAAGTGAGGAGTGACGCTGGAGAATCAGCTGAAATGAAGTGTGAAATGAAGTGCTGAAAGGAGTTAAAATGCATGTGTATGAACACAGGAAGTTGTTGAGGTTGAACAGCTGTGATCATGCTTTTATCTGGGTATCTCACAATGAACAGTACAGACACCACACTGAACACCACTGGCAGCCGCTGTCTCACCATTATTTCTCCCACCCTGCAGCTGAACGGTGTGTCCTGAGGCTCTCCATCCCGCTGGATGCGGAAACAAACTTCTCTGAGAGCACAGCCATGAAGCTCCAACTGCGAGCATCTGCACACAGTGACATGAAGGCGTGGAAAGAGAAAGAAAAACGGGGACTTAGACGACTTTCTAGAGAAATCCAATAACGTAGCCATGAGAGTGTCTCACCTGACAGTCCAACCATCTGGATTCATGTCGCCACACAGCTCAGAGAACCGGCTCACCAGCTGGTCCCCCTCATCCAGTACGACAGGAGACACACTGGTAACTGCAGGAACACATACAGCTCATGCTCAGTTAACATCGAACCCTGGACATCAACATAAAAAACACATTTACAACCAATCAGCACTGGCTGCAGAGTGAGATTCACAGCTGATGTTGTGCATATTCATGAAGCTTGATTTCAAGTTAACTTCAGTAAACGTGTGATTCAAGCAGCAGCTAACGTGGTCAGAGTTTACTCTCTCACACTGACCCCGCCCAGTCACATGAATCATAAAAGGCATTCTCTTCAGTACCACAGAAAGCACGTGTTAAGAAGCTTGGAACACTGTGGGTGTGCACTGGCTCTTAGGTGCCGCTTTAGGAAACGTGTGTTAAAAATAAAGAGCGCTCGTAGGAGCACTCTTGGTGGAAACCGGGCCCCAGACCACTCACGAATTTCATTTGCACCTACTGTAACCATGAGAAAAACACTGAGAATGTGACAAGTTCTCTTAAATCACTTGCAAAAACAACCCCAATCAATCCTGACCTGCTTGTAAAAATCAAAGGTAGAAAAAAAAGAAACTCACGTTTGACATCCTGGACGTTGATGTGTGTGCAAAGATTGGCGTCTGCAGTCTTCAGATCCAGGGACACTGAGATCCCAGCACTTGGCTTGTAGATGAGGGTCACCAGAGTCTTGGATGCCAGAGGTACATTGAGGGAGAAGATCCTGAGAGACAAGAACACAGAGAAACAACAGGCACGCTGTGCATGAGCTGTGAGGAGTGGGTTTCTCCCACTTGATAATAAAGCAAGGCTGAAGAGCGAACACACACACTTGGCACAAATGGGGGACGTGTGTGTGGCAGGGATGAGTCCATCCAGCAGCAGTGAGCAGCCTCCGTTCCAGGCGTCCTCTGGGCAGCCGCGGCTCCTCAGCCAACCCTGGCCCTCCAGCTCCATATGGTAGTACAAAGGCTGGATCTCCTGGGCGGTCAGGTTGAACCAGCCCCTGCTCGTCTCACGCTGAACACACACACACATACACAGATACACACACAATAAGACTGCAGTCATCCAGCAAAAACCAACAACTACTTCATTTATGTACTTCACTTAAGTCATGACACATCCAGCAACTTTGTTTTACGTAGGACTCATTTACTGTGTATTCTGGGTAAATGAAGACCCCCTCGGTCCTATTTTCATGGCGGTGCAACAACCATCACAGTTTGACAGCTTGGTGTTTTCCTGACCTTGAAATCCTCTCTAGTATTTTTGGTGCTCAGAGCACACGGCGCACAGGAACAAACAGGTGGGAGGCTCATTCAGCTGGTTGGCGTTTTGGTGGAACACACGGAGCTGAGAATAGATGTCTCAGAACAGTCTGTTTCTCTCAATCTGTCACAAATCTGATGATTTTATCAACAAGAGTAAGTGTGCAGCAACCCAGATTAATGCTTGAAATCCAAATAATCAAGCACTCTTGGACCCATGGATGAAAGTTGTATTTGATTCAAGCAGGGACATTTACAAATCAGCCTGCACTGATCTAAACATGAATACAAGTGATTATCACAGTATCAGGTGTTTATACTGTCGGAAAAGCTTGTCCTTCGCCTCACTGCACCCCTGCAGACATCTGAAGGCAGCAGTGCACGACAATCATCTGTGTTGACATTCATGAGCTCACATGCAAATGACCCCTCACTGCTGCAGTATAACCACACACACATCAGACTGGTCTGTTATAGGCAGGTATTCTGATGCTTACGGAGGACATGTCGAATGAATCCACACTTTCCTTTTGTTTTCAAAAGTGGCGTTTCATGTTTTAGTCCACAAATGCATTGCAGTGAAAACACTGAAGTGTCATAAATTACAGTAGGATGTGACCATGTGCAACATGAGATGTAGTAGGATTGGGATCATATTATGAATCTATTATCATACAGACGACTTCAGTACCTGTCCTTTGGAGTAGAAAGTCTTCCCAAAGCCCTGGCAGAAGGAGGAGATGAAGGGGAGGGACAAGGCTGACCGGTGGACGTACAGGAAGTCTGACAGAAGAGCCCAGAACCTGCAGACAGGACGGGCTCTGTTTGAAACCATCTTCTACCTCCACTGACTAACATGCACTGATCCTTTCTTCTGCTCTCTGAGTTAATGGTGAACATGTGTATTTACATCAGTGTTAACACTGTGTTGATCTCACTTGTCCTGATTCTTGCGGAATTCCGTCTTGTCATGGTGGGTCTCGTACACCCAGCCCGGAGCGAAGATGGCGGTCGAGAAGTTGTGCCTCCGAATGATTTCCAGCGCCTGTAGACAAGAAAAAGAAGAAGCTGCTTACTGTCACCGCTCAGGTGATGATTACCACTTACCCATACGCACACACGCACGCTCCACAGTGTGTGTACCTTATTTGTTTCAAACATTCCTCCCACCACCTTGCCCCGGGCAAACACATCCACGCCGATGTAGATGTCAGCCTGGCGGCCTTGGACTCCGCTGTAGTCGTTCATCCACTCCAGGCTCTGCTCAGTCCAGTTGTAGTTGGTGAATAAACCATCGCAAGCATCGAAAAACATCCTGTTACGGAGAGACAAGGATTAAGTGTCAAATGGGTGAGTGGTTCTAATCAACTTGGTTGTCTAAATGGACACATTCCAATGGCTGATCAACTTCCTCACACTGAGCTCTGTTACTGCCTTTGAAGTTGTCAAACCTGTTGGACTGGTTGAGTTCATTTTGCCACTGCAGCTGTCCGCTGTCGATCACGCTGTCATACCACAGCACCAGGCTGCCGGACACTCGCTCGTGCATCTGGTCCGTCAGGTAGCGCAGGAATAAAGGTGTGTTCTTCACCGCAACCTCCTGCAGGCAGAGGACAGCACACACAATCTGGTTATATAACAGGATGTTACACAAACACCATTGTCATCCTCATAAAGGTCAAAATGTTGACTACTAAACTGTGACATGGCGACCTATTAACCGACAGATTAAAACTGATTGGAATAATCAAACATAGCAGGAAATATGAGTCTACAGCCACGCGAGCAGCTCTGTGAGCCCGCACGCACTGTGTGCTGGGAGTGACAGAGCTAACATGCTTGTGTTAAACAGGTGTAAGGTTTACCGTGTTCACCATCTCAGTTTAGCATGTTAGCGTTCTAACATTTGATGGTCATCAGTAAAATAAACAAAGGGATTTGCAAGCATTAGGTCAAGTATTTGACAAACTATAATTTCGACCTGATGACGGCACGGTAAGCAATGAGTGTCGTGGTGACGGCCAGTATGAAAGTATTACTCACACTGAGGACATTCTCTATGTTAATGAGCCAGCCATCGAAGCCATAACAGTGGCTGATCTGGACTAGTTTATCAGCCACTGCCCGGTACGACTCCTCATCTTTCAGGAAGGCCTCGCACATGGTGGCTCCATCCGTCCACTCTGTGATGAAAGTCCCTGGAAAGCAGGCCAAACACAGCAGGAGGATGTATGCTTGAGGGTAGACCTTAAGGCGGGAAGCCTGATTAAGACAGAACTGAGCACCTGCTGCGCACTAAAATTTGAAATTCTGTTATATTTAGCGTTTTCTCTCACCGAGAACAATGACTCCATGTTTATGTGCAGCATTGGTCCACACAGCAGGAGGAATAGTCACCAGTTTGTGTGTGAAGTAGTTAAAAATGTCGATGTACTGCCAGTGGTAGAAGGCATATGGGGCCTCTGCATTTGTCCCCTGGGCGAACCTTGTCGACAGAAGAAAGCAGGACATGTTATTATGGTACATGGATGTGAGGGCAGGTACAAGATAAACACAACGACAAGAAAACTGTTATCTCCAAGAGAATTTAGCCCTAAATCTGCATCCACACCTGTCATCTAGATAGCCGCCCATCATGTCATGAGACACCAATGTCCGACGGAGACAGTTGGCCAGGGGGGGCTCCCGAGCTGCCAGGGGGACCACTGCTACATTAAAGGGGTTTGCCTCGCTTCGTTTCCACGACAATAGCTCCTCCAGAGTTTGAAGGCCACAGCTGATTGGTTCAGTGGTGTCGGCATCGTAATGTTTGGCTGAGAGGGAGAGAACGTGAAACATGATGTTTAAAGGAGCAAGAGAAGGTTCTTGTGCTGCGATTCCTCAACATCAACTGCAGCTCAGGTTACTTCAGGTGAGCTACTGCTAAAAAAAAAACTACCTGACAGCGGAGAGGGCGTGTACTTGATGACTTCATGGACACTGCCTGAATCCATTGGCTGATCCAAACAAGACTCCAGCCTGGTGAAAGTACAAGGTGGAAGCTTGTCAAGTGTGAGATGACATTGATGATGTCAAATGTGGGTCCTTATCAGGCAGATACGATCCAGATGCTTTATGGGAAATGCAGAGTTTTTTGGGACTCTGCCAACAATGGGGAAACGTTTTGACTCTTGTTTTAATGTGTCATAAATTAATAAGAAATACATATGTCCCATTCATACAGGAATTATGGTATTAATCATAAAATAATATGGTGTGTACCATTTGACTTTAACAAATTCTTTATTATTGCTCTACAGGTGAGTTACTTCAAACTCTCAGGTTACTTGCTTGTGACAGATCCCTTCAGTTCACCTTGGAGAGTAATCATTAAGCTTTAAACAACACGAAGCTGGTCGCCTATTCGTTTTTAACCTTTAGCCAGTCACAGTTAACAGCAAGTTGATTCACTAACTACCGACCCCTTACAAGGACCTGGGCTAGGTCAACATTTTCAAATCTTTAAATAAGTGTAGTTGCCACCGTGTTACTGTAAACTGGAGTTCAAGTACCGACTGGCTTCAGGTTTGTCCCTCTTCACGGCGACATTATCACTGTTCTCTCCGTCCTCTCGTCTCCTTCGCAGGGGAGGTTTGTTTCCATCCACAGTCAACGCCATTTCATTGAAATTAAGTGAAAAACCACTCAAGAAACAAACTATGAAGAATGAGGAAACAGAAATGTTTGCTCTACCAGAAACGACAGAAAAACACTTCCGACGCCAGTCCTTCAGAATAAAAGCACCATTTCCAGAAATTAAAAGGACAAAAAAAAAAAAAAAAAAAACTAAAGTAGCTCAAGTTTTTAGTTTGCATGTCAGATACGTTGTTACTTTACGCAAAATGTCGTATTACAATAATTACAGCTTACATTTGTAACGAATTATGCTCCTTTTTTAAAGATGCTGCTATGGATGGAAGTTGAGTTTTACCACGTTACATTTCAGAGGTGAAACATTATAGAGATAAATGAAGAAAATTTTAAATGCAATTCTCTACATTGTTTATTTTCATTGTTTATTTTACCGCAATCCACGTAGTTAAGTGTCAATGAGAAGGTGGACTGAGGCCAGATGGACAAAGGAACCCGTCTCTTGTTATTGTGCAGGACCAGATGCTTTTACTCGGAAGAGATGAGTTCCGAGCAGTAAACACAGGAACAACAACACCAAGGCAGGAAGGCAAAGATGGCGGCTGCGAATAGCACGTCTATGCGTAGGCAGCAGCGCTGGATTTGTGATATGTACAGTCTGAACAAAACAAACAAACTGAACACAGGCTTTCTTGAGGTTTACAAATTACCAGACACCGTAGAAGTTTCAATTATATAGTCAGGCCCCCATCCAGCCAAGTGAGGTTTACATGTAAATGTTGCAACTAGAATAATATCATACACATAAAACATATGGTAAGGTACAAAGCTGAACTATGAAGAAATAGATTTACATTTTAGATTTAGATAGATTTAGATAAAATTTTCTCAAACATTTCAAATGAAACAATATAAAATGGTCGAAATCATCTTAAAATTGAACATTTTATTTGTGAGATGTAAAAAGAAAGTTGTTGAACCACTGTCAAGGTTTGAAGTGTCACTTGAAGCATCAGCACTGAAAGGAGTTGTGGTGTGTGGAGGATTGACTGATTTAGTTACTTTGGTTACTTTGCAGGTCAGAATCAGAATCAGAAATCAGAAAAAGCTTTATTGCCATGTACGCTTTTACACATACTAGGAATTTTTTCTGGTGAAATTGGTGCATGACACATCTATCAAAGTAAGAGCATAAGAATATAACAATTTAAATATATATACACAAGTCTGTTTTTGTTGTTGCTAATTACCGGAAACACAGTTCTGTTTTTCAGGTTGAGATTAACATATAAAATACAGGATAACCAAATAAAATATGCTGGATTTTTAGAGGTTACACTAGCCAACAAGGCATCAAACATTAAATGCTGTATACATATTGATGCATCAATAATAATATTGCAGTGATGTCACTTATATGGTAGGAAACTCGTACCGTGGCTGTTACCGATAGTGCTATCTGTTGGCAGCTCTTCGCTGAAACGCTCTCTGTCAGTGTCCTCCTCGTCACCCAGCAGGGAAGTGATGTCAGACACGATCAGCAGATCGCTGAACAGGATCTGAACAGAGCGGACACAGCGAGAGGAAGAGGATCCGAGCTTAATACCAAACGTAACCTCCTCAAAAATCCATCTTCATCCGTGGAGATTTCAAACGGATTCTTATCAAAAACAACGAGAGCATAAAGTACGCGTTTAAAGCTTTCCATCAAGCAGCGTATTATCGCAATATGAGGTTAGTGGTATTTTAAAACAAGCGGTGAAAGATTGTGAGAGCCGACTTCATCCGGAGACGACATACCCAAGACACAATTCGTCGCTCGAACAGATATTACTGTGTTGGATTTTTTGTCTGTTCTGCTTTTAGACAGACTTGGCCTTAACACCTGAGCATTTTTTGAATATTTTGGAGCTAGCGAGCGTGCTTGCTAGCCGACCACAGATTGCTTATCATGGAGTTGAGAGTGGGAAACCGATATAGACTGGGCAGGAAAATTGGAAGTGGATCATTTGGAGACATCTATCTGGGTAAGTGATAGTCAAAGAAAGTTGCTGTCTTTTTTCCCCCCCATTTGTTTCCGTTTACCTCTACCTGGTACATGAAGCTGGAAGAGTTTGTCAGCTCGTTGGCTTTCCGGGGTTTCCATTGCGAGCTGTTAGTCGATCAGCTGTTCAGTGTTGAGTGTTAGCGAAATTGGCTGCTAAGCTAGCAGTCTGTTTAGCACAGCAGCTAGCCGTGAGACGTCTGTTATCGTGTAAAATAATGGACCGCAAGAATGGAAATTGATGACTGCAGTGTAGCTAACCCCTTCATCAAAAAAATAGCTAACCAAGCTAATATTTGAGTTCACTCTCTGGCTTTACTCACCTGGAATCAGCAGTAATTCGGGGACATTAATAGCCGACTTTACTGTTAAGTCCCTGAACTGGTAAATGACATTTAACTCACTGGTGCTGAACATCCACCTCTAAACCCAACAGGCCCGTTCAGTTTCCTCCTCTGCTCCTCTGAAGAGATTAACCAGGAAGCTAACGCTAGCTACATCAGTGCTTATTGAAAAGAAATACCACCTTGAGATGTTTCCAGAGCTTAATTTCGCAATAATTTGAATTCCCTGTGAAAGTCGTCTGGATGTTAATTGTAGGAGAATGTCTGTTGTATTTAATTAGGGTCCTTGAGTTTTTTAAATTGATCAAATGAGGCTCTGTGGCCTAGTGAGTATCAGCTTAAGTGTCTTTGCCATGAAAATGGTTCATAAATCCTGCTGCTTGTTTAGTGCCTAAGGGGACATATTCATATATTACTGGGTTTCATTTACAAAGGGCCAAGGGCTGAGGCCTATTGATTGGGGAGTTTCTCCAATGGTTGATTGGATGTGTTACCTCTTTTGAAAGTAAAGGGTTGAAGAGATATACATTAGATGTGCCGCTTAAAGGTTATTCATTATAAAAGCATAGGGGCTTTAGATTGGCCAGTAGCAGTGATGCTGTAATCATTAATGGTTGGACCTGGTGAGTTCACAGTGCAAGTGGGAAGTGCATCTTTAGTGACCTGTGCATTTAAGGTATAAATGTAGGCAAACCATAGACAATATAAAACATGGCTATGCAAAAATTTCTGAGCGATCTCATTTGAATATACACAGCATGTTTTAAATGGTGACTTTCTGACACTGGGTTCTGCCACCTTTTATTGAAACACATCCTGTGGTGGCCATATTGGAGGTCCACTGCTCTTGGCAACAGGGGTTGAGAACAGCTGATCACATTTCTAAGCTTAAGACTTAGTCATCTGAACAACAATAGAGAGGAGACATTGTTAATTCATGGCGTGTTTTTTACTGGCTGTGGACTGATCGCTTCATCACTGATATCTAATCAACACTGAGAGAAGAATGCCAGAGTCTAGCTGTTGGCTGTTACTCTCTCACAATATGGTTTAAGTGCAATTAAACGTAATGTTATTGATATTCAGTATAGCTGTATTTGGCTGTTAACCAATATGAAAGCAAGATGAAAATACAGCTGGATAGTGTCTGTAGTGCAGAAAACATCACAGCACTGCTGTACTGTAGAATAATGATCAATGCATTTTCTGTACCATTGCAGGCATTCATCGGTTTCCATCAATTCTTGTGTGTTATGAAAATGTATAATAGACCTGAATCTTATATAGTTTCCCGTATAATATTAAAAGAAGTGTTAGGAATGGTTTTGCTTCCTGTTTTTTGGTGGAGACAAGCCGTTGCCCACAGATTGTTCTGTACGCAGTTTTGTAGGTGGATGTTTTTTGTGAGGTCTCTTAAGGAAACACATTGACACTGAGAGAAATACAAAATAGTATTTCTAAAAATATTCAGTTTAAGACCTGGTGAACCTTGAGTTTTGAAGAGTAATACAATAGTAGATGGTCTACTTGGCTGAGCTGAACCACAAGGTTCATATTCAGCTGTATTGCCATATAAATCTGTATGGAGAAATCAGACTAAGTCTACTGTACAGGCTGAGGTTAGCGTGGATAAATACCCCGCGCTGGCCGCAGAGGTGAAACGCATATTGTTCTCTGAGTAAGATGGCATGCGGCCGATCCTCTGATTATTCTTTTAAACGCGGTGTTTCATGCATTAATGCGTTAGTCAGATCCAGTCTGTTTTCCATGAGCTGTTGATTGGAGAGAGCTGCCAGCTGCTTACATATTCGCTCCTCACCCTCCCCTCACAGTGGCTGCTGACTAATGTGACGTAACATTGTTAATCAGCCAGAACAGAGCGTGGTTCTTTTGAATCAAAGTGCCTGACCTACCCTTCAGGGGTTCGAGTTTTTTTTAAGTGTAATGGCGCTTTGTGCTCATAGTAGATCATATTTCTTTTTTTTCTTTTAACCTACCAAAAAAGAACACATACCAAAGTTTGACATATCTGATATTAGTTGTAAGTCTGTTTCACAGTAAGTCCCACATTAATGCTCCCACACAGTGTGTGAACGCTTCAATAACGCTGACAATGTGCGAGCAGCCTGGTGTGCCGGGGATGTCTGGGTGGTGGTTTCTGCTTGTATGAGTGTGAGAGGCTGTTTGTTATTGGCAGCAGGAGGAGATGAGGTCATCTCTTGGTATGAGGCCGTGTATTCAATGCGCTGGACCGTCGAATATTCCGAGCTGCTTTAAGTGTAATCTTTGACTGGCGTAACAAAATGTCACTCGTAAAAGCGTGCGTAAGACAGTCTAGTGGCTGAGTCAAGTTGTAGTTCCACAAAGGTTTCCTGTTGAGTCCCCTGTTGTGTAACATACTTGGTGATGTGCATATTTGGTTCATGTTGAAACAAGCTGCAGAAATCCGGTCTCTGCGTTTGTCATCGAATAAACTCCCTGAACTGGCTTTTTCTCAGCACTTGTGTACAACAAACACACACGGCTGAGTTTCTCTTTAGAGGCATTCACTTGGTTTTGGCTCAGTATGTATATTCTCTGAATTCGGATGGTGACTAGGGCTGTGTTCAGACATACAATGGCACTGCTTGAAAAAAACCGCAGCCCCCTCATTAGGGCTACCCTCAGTACTTGTTTACTGACCAAAATGTGTCTGTAGCATCAATTTATGAAAAACTGTTTCGCACAGAAAACTGGAACCAAATGTCTGGTTTGATTTCTGATCTTGTTTGTTAATTCTTTGATCAGATAATCCTTGAATTGACTTAAAAAAAAGACAGCTTTCTTGTACATCTTCTTGTGTTTTGACACCGTGTAAGCTAACTTAATCATTGAAGCAATTTTGGGAAAATACACCTGTTCACTTTCTTAATGGGCGTGTCATGAGAGGACACCACACTCATACATGCAGTAGACTGAGGTTACAAAATACTCCTCTAAAGATCACCAGCTAACACATTATGTCCTGTTTGTTTAATCTGTAAAATGTCAGGTTGTGGTTTTACGGGTTATGTGCAAGACCATTTACTGCGCCCTGCCCTCCATTCAGATTAATGAGACTCCTGCGTTGGCCCGGCTAGGGCGCCAATGTACACGGCTCTGGCAAAAATAACTGAAAAATAGCTGAACCTGTCAGCCTAATGCAACATCATCCAACCACACACCATACTGGTCAGTCGAGAGTGTGCAAGCCAAGGGCACACTGTCGCTAGATTACTGATTACTTTTTGACATTAATTAATTTTGTTTTTTGTCGAGACGGAGGATAAAATTGATGAGTGTAGGGTAAAATCTCACCTCACTGTCTTAAAAACTGTTGTGCAAGTGACCTGATACAGCGCTGCTTCATTCGTCTATTACCTGTTTGACGGAGACTTAGGTAACAGATACTTAGCTTGTGATATCTTGGTAAACTGAAACGGTTCCAGCAGTGTACACTAAAAAGGGATGGGCCCGCTTATGTAAGCAAAGCTAACAGTGAGGTTGTCTTAGAGCTGCTTCAGTAACAGAGAACCAAAGACATGCTTGGACCGAATGCCGATGTTGACTCAGTCTTGAGACTGATGACGCGTTTGGCTGCTGCCTTTCTGCTTTGTGGTTTGATTGTGTGAAAAGTTGTGGCCACCGCACCGGTTATAATAACATCACGTCAGACGGCTTCTCTGAAGCTTCGAAGTTTGGAAATCTTGTCTGAGGTTTTTTTTTTTTTTTTTTTTTCTGTTCTTGTTTTTTAGCAGTTGCAAAACAAAGGTCCCTTTCAATACAGTTTAAATGCAGTAGCAAGCAAGTATACATATCTAAGTTAGTTAGATCCTAGGAATGCTGCATTATCACATCATATGGTAACAGGCTGGGTTTGAGCCACAGCCCCCCACAAGAGGATGAGCTTACACTGCAAACTTTGGCGTCCTCTGTGCAGCGTGTCTCATCTGTTTGCTCACACCTCCCACAGTATGCCGCTCCGGTTTTTAGGAAGGGGGGTTGTTAGCATTCTGTGGCTGGTCTTACTCGTCTGGAATCATATCATTTGACTGTGTTTCGCGTGTCTGTGCTGTGAAGTGACTCTTCAGAATGAGTTAAATTAGATCTCAGCTTCCGTCTGCAAGTTTCTACTGTGATGGTTAATATGCAAATGCTGGAATGCCTCAGTGCCCTCAAATAGTATTTGATTATAAGCAGGAAAACATTTTCGCTCTTTATTCATTACGTAATGCTACATGAGGTGCTTTTGTATCTTGGTAAATGTCACATAAATGTCAAATATTAGCATATTTAAGATTTGCCACTAAGGCCTAATGTACACCTGCTAATGCAAGCGTGTCATACCCAGATGTTAGCCAGATCACGAATGTGATTTTGATCCGTCTTGGTTTTCTGGGCTCCATACAGATGTGGGTTGGCCATTCTCCAGTCCAGAAGGAGGTGGCAGTGTACCCGAAGCTTTTTGGTTACTGCCAAATATGCAAGAAAAACTTATAGCAGCTGCACTATAGCACTATAACAGTGTAGCTTGCATTTGCTAACAACTATCAATAAGCTAGTGTAAATTGTATTTTTGAACTATCAGAGATGACAGTTGGTGTCTTCACGGCTTGAACTTGTGACGCTCCTTCACCCACATTGACCATTGAGTGGTTGGAACTGATCAGAGGTCAGACAAACACGACCACAGCTCAGCGATCCTTGTATTTGATCTTATTTTCAGAACTTAATGTTTTTCCTGGTTGCTTAGTTGAGACGGAGAACAGCAGCTAGTTTCATTGTCATTTCAGCTGTCCTTAACATAGTTAGGATTATGTATGCAGCTTAGAAGGATGGGTGGATTTACACCTTTGAAGCGTTTGGACCACTGACCCCCTCCGTCAGGTTTCAGTCAGGTTTGGCCTGCCCAGAATGTTGGAAGTGACTCTTAGTTGTTTACCTCTGATGCCGTTTGTGAACCAGTGCAAAGGGATGTGTCTGAACACGTTTTTCCTACAGCACCGCTCAGGAAAAAAACAAACATACCACACTTGTACACACACTTTCTCATGACATAACACACACATATACACACTCACAACCTCCCCTCTTTGAGAAGATCAGCAGGGGGCTGCATTCCCAGAAAAATATGCCCAGGCACATTCTTATGCAAGAAAGGATACAGCTCAATGAAATGCGCTGTTGAGACTGTGAAGAGCCTTTGCAGCCATTTTCACTGTTGTTGCTCATTGATTGATTGATTGATTGGCCAAACGCAAACTAGAACAACAAATCGTTGTGAGTTGAATGTCTTTGTGCATGTTTCAAAGTGTTAGAGTCTGAATCTCTGTCCGAACAGCATACTTTAAATATAATTTACAAAGCTCTCACTTTAATTTTAGGGTTTTAACAGTTATTTGCATTATTTGTTTATGTTTTCTTCTTAAAGTAATATGTAGTCTTAATTGTAAAATGAATAAATAAATATATGGAGTGGAAGAAAATGGAAAAAAAAAAAAAATATTAGTACTGACAATGGGGCTCAGATATGAGCCCAGTTTTTTCCATTTAACACAGTAATCAGTGACTCCTATTTAACACCCTTTAATGGCGATCTGAGTAATCCACTAATCAGCAGTGGGACATCGTGTATGCTCCATGTGTTGGTAAAAAGTTCACTTCTGTGGAGAAACATGTCCTCCCAGATACGAACACATTGAATGGAATTTTTGTGTTTGTGGTTTGGGTGAACTGACCCTTTAAAGTCACTCACTAGACTGATGTGGGTATGGATTTGGGCGGCCAGTCAGAGGCAGATCAATGCCATTAAGTTTCGCTGCGCAGATGATCCGCAGCACAACTGCCTTGTTGTTTTTCTGCATCATCGCAAAACTTGACAGCTCGTCATGCCTGCGACGCTGCACAGCCACACACACACACAGGCTTTCCCTCAGCATTATTTGAACAGCTCCTGTGTATAAATTATACAACATATCTGCTTTAAACTGAGTCATGGCCCTAATTGTGCGCCTCACCCCGGTGGGTGCTGCTCAGCCCGCCCAGATGACATCATCCAAAGGAATCAATGATACTCCATTGGTGCTGCTGTTAGCCTACACGATTTAACTGCTGCCCATATGAGATCGTGTGTGTGTATGCCTGTGTGTGTGTGTGTGAAATGGGATTACGTAACCCGGTGTCCAGTTGCTGTGTTTATCTGGAGGGAGCTGGACACCATAACCATATTTAGGAAGAAAGCAGCTGTAGCACTGGTTTGTCAGAGCAGAGAGTGGCAGAGAGTGCTCTCTGATAGAGAGTTCACTAAATCCTCTTGTCTGGTAAAAGAGTTCCATGGAAATGTAATGATAGCTATGTGGAATTTGGACTACACATGCAGGAAGATACATGAAGGCCAGGGTACATACAGTGCACACTGTTGGTTTCGCTTCCCTTTTGGCCGGCTTTCCTGTGTTAACAACCACTGATATGTCCTTGTGTACCCAAGCAGGCCCTCTGCACTTTAATCACCAACCACTGATTTATGTGTTTTTCTGTCACCAGCAGTTAATGTGTTCACAATACAACTTGTTGACAGGGCAAATTATTTATTGTCTACTTAATAGAATTGATGGTTTTATATAAACGTGATATGCTTTGGACTTTGACCTGATACTTGACTTTTCCGTAGTCCATGCTGCAGATTGGATACTGTTGATTAATCAATGCCATGTGAGATTTACTCTGTGAAGCATCTGGATACTATGCTACATTCTTAAAGCAGAATGATATAATGTGTTTCCATGCCGCTGACCTCTCTGTCTCTGTCCATCTGTCTAGGCACCGATATCTCAGTTGGAGAGGAGGTGGCCATCAAGTTGGAATGTGTGAAGACCAAACACCCACAGCTCCACATAGAGAGCAAAATCTACAAGATGATGCAGGGAGGAGGTACCGTATACTCAAACACACCATGAGGGTTTCATATATTCAGCATGTGATTTTTCCCACTGTGTATGTTAATGTCAGCTGTGAATGGTGAGCTGGCAGAACTGGCTTGGCCCCTTTCTTCACACATACACTGAAGATACGGCAGAATGCCATTCATTGTTAACTGGACCTCTAGAACATGCTGGTGTCGCCCTCCATGACTTACGACTTCGAAGGTCCCGAGCAGCGCGGTGTGGAGAAGCTGAGAACGGTTCTGCTTTGTGCAAATGTCCTCTGCATGGAGCAACAACCTGGAGGCAGTGAATGACAGAAGCACAGCTCTTTGCCGTTTCACTTAATACAGAAATGCTCAAAATAGAGGAACAGGTGGTTGTCAGTGTGCTAAAATCCTTTCAGTGACAATGGTAAAGCTAAGCAGGTATAATAATTGCCATGTTCACCATCTTAGCTGAGCATGCTGGTGTGCTAACACGTGCTAATTAGCGCTAAACGGTGCCCTAAAGCAAAGTATTGTACAACATAATGTTTTGACATGATGATGGTACCAGAGAAAAACTGAAGTGATAACAGAAGTAAGGATTCACTGAAGTTGATACAGTTCGTTCCACGAGTGTGCGGCAAATTTCACGGCTTTCCATCGAATTGAGATATTTCACTCAAAACCACAAACGTCACCCTCATGGTAGAGGAAGGAAAAGTCAGAACATCAGCAAAGTTAGCAGCCTTCGTCCTCTGGGGCCCATGAATGTCTGTACAACATGAACTTCCCAATCAGAGCTGAGAGTGTGAATTTTGTGCTCAACTCTAAATATACACACAAACTTGAGGCAGGGGAGAAGCAAGAAAGAACCTGTCACTGAGTGTGTGTGTGTGTGTGAACGGGAATGTTTCTGTGCTGTTTGGCACAAAAAAAAAAAAAAAAAGCAGGGAGTGTAGCTTTAAATGTTCTGCCAGCTCAGTAGTCTGCGCAACATGTTGTAGAAAAAACCAACAGCTGCATTCTCTTATCACACTCATCACCGGAGCTTTTCATGTTGGCAGCCTGAAGCCTGTGCGGTGGTGGCTGGTGAAACCACTGTGGCGTGCTTCAACTTAGTTCTCAAACTAGTTTTCCTTCACTAGCTGCATAGTTTATTCTGTCCTCGCAAGCTTTGTTCTGTCTTCATAGCAAACAGTCAAGTGGACGGAGCGCGTACAGGAGTCAGTTTGTCTCGAACTCTGCACACACATGCATTTGTATTTTTGTTCCAGCGTGGTGGGATTTATTGGGGCACGGTAGCTGACCCAGACTGTGGGATGTATTTGCGTTTGTATGTATATAAATAGCTGATGCAGAGCCTATGTGTGTGTGTGTGCGCGCTGAGGTGCTGAGTAGCAGCATTTTGTTGCGGTCTGCCTGTAGAAGGAAATGCCAGATGGCCTCTTCGCCTTGGCAACGTCAGCCAATTACCAGCTACTACTAAACCAGCTGGCCCTCTGCTTTAACACTCCTCCTGTGTGTCAGTGCATAGACACTGTGTGCCTCTTCAGGCGTTTCAAATTTTAGCCATTTCTGTTCTCTGTGGTAGCATTCGACTGGCCTGCACCACACAGCTTTTAAACAATCTGCTAGTGTAGTAAAATAGAAGTAAAAGAACTGAAGCAGGCTTTGAATGCACTCATTCGCTTGTAAGCAGCAGAAATAATGCTCACATTAAACACATTCATATCAGTCATAAGAACAGCAATATGTATTAGCTGAGCTGTAAAATACAGGAAGTTCCAGTGAGTTAGAATGACAGTGAACAACTAAATATAAAAATGACAAAATGCAGAAACTAAAAAAAAAGACACCGTGTGCATTAGGGTTGCAACTGAGGGTTATTTCATTATGAAGTAATCTGTCCATTATTTTCTCGATTAATGCTGGAGTCAAACGTGACATCTTGTTTTGTCCGAGCCGCAGTCCAAAACCAAAAAACATTTGGCTCTATTGGAAAACAAAGCAGAGAAAATTGGCAAATTCCCACATTGGAGAAGCTGAAACCAGCCAATTTTTTTGGCATGTGTGCTGGAAAAATGACTGAAACATTCAAGCGGTCATGAAAACAGTTGCCTATTAATGTTCTTTCAATAGACTATCCAGTTAATCTGCCAGTCACTGCAGCTGTAGTGTGTGAATTTGTGATCATTGATGCGATGCAGCTCTTGAGGCCTGCTGTTAGCTGGTTTAGTGCTTGAGGGAGGGCATTGTGGGTAGATTTGGCTGTAGTCCTTACCACACCTGGACCACCACAAGCCTCCAGAACAGCTTCAGTGCCCCTTTGCATAGGTTTTCTATTTGTTTCATGACCAAGGATTCACATGGATAACAATAAAGGTACAATGGAATAAGCACTAAATGAAACCTTTGCTCGTCTTTTTGCCCCCTCCTCTCCTGCAGTGGGTATTCCGACGATAAAATGGTGCGGAGCCGAGGGCGACTACAATGTGATGGTGATGGAGCTGCTGGGGCCCAGTCTGGAGGATCTGTTCAACTTCTGCTCTCGCAAGTTCAGCCTCAAGACAGTCCTGCTGCTGGCGGACCAGATGGTGAGAGCCAGAGAGGAGGGGACACGACGGGGAAGGGGAAAGGGTGGCTGTGCACTAGCCACAGCGTCTGTGTAGTTTTGTTCCTGTTAATCTCTGCATGACGTTTTTATGGTTTTCGGACATGGTCCCACGAGCTGTTAGATAAGAAGAGAGGCTGTTGGGCAATGTGTCGTAATTAAAAAAAACAGGATCGTCAAGTTCTGCTGAGAACCAAAAATGACCCTCAAGCTTTCTGTAAGCCACTTCTGTGTTTGTTCCTCCAACCTTAGAAATGCAGGAAGGCAAATTCTGTTTGTTCACACAAAGCCAGGCTAGCAGTTTCCCACTGTTTCCAGTCTTTATGCTAAGCTAAGCTAAATCCCAAAGTCTGATCTAACTTCAGTCCACAGTCACTGGGGCCTAACTACATTTTAAATGCACTGATTGAATGTGTCTGATCCCAGTTCTCTCTGGCACCTGTATCTATCTCCTTGCCTTTCTTATCCGTGTGCCGGTTAACGCTGACATCAGGTCTTCTCACCGTCTGCCCTCCAGATCAGCCGCATTGAATACATCCACTCCAAGAACTTCATCCACAGAGACGTGAAGCCAGACAACTTCCTGATGGGGCTGGGCAAGAAGGGCAACTTGGTCTACATCATCGACTTCGGCCTGGCCAAGAAATACCGTGACGCCCGCACGCACCAGCACATCCCCTACCGCGAGAACAAGAACCTGACCGGCACCGCCCGCTACGCCTCCATTAACACACATCTGGGCATCGGTAAGACGCGACCTTGTAGCATCCCCAAAATCCTGCCTTATGTAACAACTGATCGGTGAAGGCGATTAAGATCATGAATGGATGGACCTCTCCTGGCTGCTGGTCTGACTCTGTCCTCTCTGCGTCTACAGAACAGTCCAGACGGGACGACTTGGAGTCGCTGGGCTACGTCCTCATGTACTTCAACCTGGGTTCTCTGCCCTGGCAGGGCCTCAAAGCTGCCACCAAAAGGCAGAAGTACGAACGCATCAGTGAAAAGAAAATGTCCACTCCCATCGAGGTCCTCTGCAAAGGCTACCCATGTACGTTTCACCGCTCCCTCCCTCTGATTGGTTCGCTGAAAAGAGTCAAGTGTTGGACCACCCTCCTTGCTCCTTTGACTGTCTTTGTTGAAGTGATTGTCACAAAGCTGCGGTGTAGAGTATGTGTTCATGACCTTTTCCTTCCCCCACAGCGGAGTTTGCCACCTACCTGAACTTCTGCCGTTCTCTGCGATTCGACGACAAGCCCGACTACTCGTACCTCCGCCAGCTCTTCAGGAACCTTTTCCACCGACAGGGCTTCTCCTACGACTATGTCTTCGACTGGAACATGCTCAAATTTGTAAGTTGTTTTGTCACGCCGACAGATTCACTTCAGTCTTTGTCATCTCAGCCAGTCAGTGCATGATTTCAGCTTCCACGGTTGATTACAAATTGATTGGACGCATTCAACTCGCGTTCCGCGTGATTTCACCGAGCTTGAGGACGCAAACTTTTACTCTGCAACTGGAAGAGCAGCATTCTTGTTGACGTCAACATAACTGTGAACTTGAGTGACAAAATAATCTCAACTCAAAGGTCCAGTGACTAGCTTTTTATGAGCTTTCAACCACATGAGATGTGGTAAACAGATCCAATACTGCTCACTGAAACGCATATTTAATCTATGATTACGAGTCTATATCATGTACCTCACTGCCTCTTCTTTTTCATGTCATTTTCATTGGAAGTGTCACAAGGTCTGAACATAGAAGGAGCCAAACGTGCACACGCCCTTTTTATTCAAGGATAGCAAACCTTAACTTTACCTTCAGTCTGACTAATCCAACCAGCAACTAGCTTTATTCCAAACTGCATGTTCCCCTTCTTTTAAGGCAGCAGTTCATTTGTTTATGTGTGTGTGTGTGTGTGTGTGTGTGTACATGTTAGGGTGCCAACAGGGCCGCTGAGGACGCCGAGAGGGAGCGTCGAGAGCGGGAGGAGAGGCTGAGGCACAGCAGGAACCCCGGGGCCAGGGGCATGGCCTCGGCCTCAGGACGAGCCAGGGCAGCTCAGGATGTCGCAGCCCCCTCCCCACTTAACCCCGCCTCACACACAGGTCAGCACACACAGAACAGGAAAAATGAAAGCTGGAGTCAACCAGTTGAAAAGTCATTAGTTTTTTGATCCAGTGCAGGTGTTGATTTCATTTCCTGTAGTTTGATGTGTAGTTTGTTGGATGGTGAAGACAAAAAGTAAAGACTCAGCAGTAAGATGTCATTATGAATGATTCTGTTTGCCACCAGACAAGACTTTCTTTTAAAATAACTGATCATTTTTATTGATCTGTTTTTTCTGCTCATTTCAGTGTGCTTGGTTTAATTTATACATGCAGAGCTCTCTGTGGCTGTGCACCCACAGCTCTGCTGCCTTTTCCCTCCGCTGATCGCAGTGATTTGACTTCTGTACCTTTTCTGTCTTTCAGGATTGGAGAAAGAGAGGAAGGTGAGCATGCGTCTTCACCGTGGAGCACCTGTCAACATCTCCTCCTCAGACCTGACGGGACGCCAGGACACTTCCCGCATGTCCACCTCACAGGTAACACACGCAAAGACACAAACTGTGCTTAAATCCTCAGCTGGGACTTAACATTGCATGGCTGTAAATATTATCAGATGAAATCATTGGTGCTCAATTGCTCAACAAATACTGACACATCTAAAAAAGCAGAACCATCACAAGCTAACACACTGTACAGATCAGCATGTACACATCTGTTCAGGCAGTGCTAAAGGACAAAGCACTTCCCTTTGCATGTGTACCTATATGCTAGTTTGTTCCCCTTTTTTGCATGTTACATTGAAAATGAATCACATGACATGAAGCCGAGCAGCAGCAGCAGAATTGCGTTTGGCAGAATAATTTAATGACGCAGACTGATGAGAGCAGTCGAGATATGAGGGGAAATAAGCGTTGTCTTCTTTTGGATGTAGTTTTCGAGCGTCTCCTACCTTCCTGCTGGCGGTGTGGATCTGAGCAGAGCACCCCCGCTGTTTAAAGGCTTCATTAGGTCCTTTGTTCTTTTCTGTCCTGTGGACCTGGTGCTCCCCCTGGAGGTCCAAGAGTGTAACTGCCAGACAAAGTCGAAAAATGGGTTCTATTAAGCACTTTAGCTGGAAGAAGTTCACCAAATTTGTCTCAAACGTGTTTTCAGTCATCCTGAATAATTTCATGCTCTAACCTGAACAGGCTTTTTAGGTGATTGCTAAATATGAAACCTGTTCAGATAGACAGATGTCATTTCTCTGTGCTGCTCTGGAGTTGGAATCCAAACCCCTTTTATTCCTTTTAAAGATGAGTAGTATTTGTGGTGTGTGTCTGCTTATCCTAAGATGTGATTGAAGGGGTCGTCCTAATAGGACAATACACACACATTCCAATACCTTATGTTTCTGTGTGTTTTTAAGCAGAAGTACATTGAAACAATTTTCCCATTTTCCATTTGCAAAATCTGCAAAATCAGCTGTGCTGATGATGGAAAAATCCAAAATCTTGGAGGAATTGTCTGTGATAGTAATCCAGCTAGTCAATGACTGTCCTGAGTCCACAGTGAACCTTGTTTTGTCCGTATGATCACTGCTGCTGTACTCTCGTGGTTAAAGAGTAGCTCATTAAAAACCTAAATCCTCTTGAATAATTGAAATCATTTGCATGTATTAATATGCATGTCTAACAGTTTCTTGAATCTGCATATGAAACAACTTGCCAGTTTGTTTCTGAGGGCCCCGCTTGTCCTTTAAAGCAGTGCGTTCATTTTGTGTTCCAGGCTCAGTTTACAGTGCGTTAAAGCAAAGCTAAAATATATCAGATTAGTTTGTGGTGTTGGCAGCATTGGGGTGCTCAAAAGCGTCGTCCTGGTTCCTGAGGATAAGTGGTTGTGTCTTCATTTCATTTTATGTTTTCCTTTGTTTGCTGTTTGATGGAATAGTGAGATAGACTCGCTCGAACACGCCCTTCACATATTTGGAAAGCACACTCAAACCCAGACTCACCCCCGCAGTTACATAACGTGACTTCACGTGTTTTTCCACACACACTCTGACCCCAAGTCTCGAGTCCAGCTCATCTGACTCGACTTCACACCTCCGGTTGGTTGATGGTGTACAATGAGCGGTGGGCGTAACAAAAAAATAATTGAAGAAAGATGAAATGTCAATCAGGTTTTTCAAATCAAGTGGCAATTTATTACTTTATTTGTTCTGCTCACTTACATTTCATCACATCACGACTGTTTTAATCCAATGGGCTTTGAAGTCGTCAAATCACATGACAGTTTATCACTCCATCTTTCATTTCACATCCGCTTTAACCCCCCTTTTTTTCAATTCACGGGCCTTTGTCATCACCTCCACCCCTCATAATGTCCTTGGCATGGCTGTTGTTGATGAGGTCGCCATAGAAACGACATGATGTTTCTCACCTGTCTCCTGCAGGCTCTGTCCCGGGTCACACCCAGCGGCCTCCAGTCTGCAGCTCCTCGGTGAAACCCTCCCATCCCCCCTGTGCACCATGGAGGCCTCAACATGCACCACTTGCAGCACGCACACACACACACGCACACACAGTCACACTCAAACACACACACTCACACTCAAACACACACACACACTCAAACACATACATACACACAGGACTCTTAATTGACACAGAGGACTACCAACCATTGCACAAGAGTCTGGCTGCGCTCTTGTTCGCTTGACGGAGGAAGAGGTGCACAACCAAGAGTGTGTGTGTGTTTGTTGTGGGGGAGACGGGCGGGTGGAGCACAGTTTGGTTGTCTTAACCACCTTGGCAAAGTAGCAGCCTCCCTTCTTCTCACATGGAAAATGTGGAAACACTCCCCTCCTCCTTACTGTTGATGAAGCCATGGATTCACTTTTCTCTGGCATCTTTTTTTTTTTTTTACTTTGATTTTACTTATTTTTTGGTTTTTAGCATTAAAACTTCTCTTACACCAGCTCCACTGGTCAGACTTCACAAGGGTTTGAGAATGGAGAACGATGAGTCTGTTAGCTGTTGAGAATAGTGTGTGGGACTTTTTTTTAATTGTGAAGGCAGGACGACACGCGATCCATCATGGCAGTGTTACAGGACAGTGCCTAAACTCTATTTTGTGTCCTGGAAAAGTCCCTTTTTGTAGGTGTTTTAGGTTTCAATGCAACATAGATAGGAGGATAACCTCCTTGTTTAAAGAATGGGACGAAAGGCTTTTTAATGTTCTATTTTCAAAGATGATCCCATAGTATGAGGTTTGTTTTTTGTTTTTTTGTTTTTGGTCCTTCTCAGGTGTGTTGGAACCAGGATGTTGTAGTAAATCCAAAAACACACTGCACACGTTGTTTCTGTCTTCAGGCTGTGACTGCAGTGTGCTGCTTGGGAAAGCTGTGAATGGAACAGTGAACCAGTCGGGAGGTCGATCTGTCCACACTGAATGGATGAGATGTTGTTTTTAACCTGGTGCATAGTGATGTGGTTTTGTGTGTGTGCGTGCGCGTGCGTGCGTGTGTGTATGTGTGTTTATGTGGCTCTGTTGTAGGCTTGTACGAGCTCAAATGGGTGGGGATGTTTTGTTTTTGTTTTTTTTTTAAGTTTTCAACTCCTTTGCCTCCTAAACCTCACTCTCGAGACCATTAAATGTTCTGCTGCCGTTTTGAGTCAAATAGCAGTTTGCTTGTTTTCAAGCACACCTCAAAGCCATTTTCTACCCTGACCTCCTTCATTATCTGCCGACCGACAGACGTTGACCAAAATGTCAGGTCGTTGTAGCGTGCCTGTCTGGATGTGCCTCTCCAGTACTATCCCAACACAAAAATCAACCTCACAGGCGCTTAAATACTGTCATGTCCAGAGTACTCAGACTTGTTGGAGTTCAGTTTTCACCATTTACATTGCACTTCTTCTCAGTTTCAGTCAGCTGGTAAGCTGAGCCGGTAAATCCATGGCCAAGACTGCATCAAAACTCTATGATGGAGGCATAGTATTGGTTATATTTTCGGGATTGTAATGGAGAAATGCACCCCAGTAAGCATGACAGATGGCTCTGTAACGAGGCTGGTCCCAATCCATTGCTTCTAGCTTTACCCCGATCCAAATCATTTCATAATGAGAACGTGCCATTACACAGTACTTCACTACATGATCGCACAGTGTACAACTAAACTGTGTGACCTTTACTAAAGCCAGTTAGTTTAAATGAGATGTGCTCGATATTAACAGGAGTTAAAGCGCTCTCCACCACATCAAGATCAGTTTATCGTGGAGAGCATTGCTCAGCCTGTCAAAAGATGAAGAACATCTACTGTAGCTCTGCAAAAGCTTGAAAAAACAAAGACTCTTGCATTATGGGAAATACAGGATCCAGAGTTTTTGGAGCCCCATCCAGATACGCTGGATCAGACTGCATGTTAGCCTCTGGTTCCTCAATTTTGACTCTTAGTCTGTCTTTCTGCCATTTATGGAAGTACAGTGCTAAATTGTTAGTGTTCATAATTCAAAAAAAAAAAAAATCATCAGGCTGAATGTAATCAGCACAGTTCATTTAAAGCATGTCTTGATCAGCTCCTTGGGACATCCCCACCAGAAGGTCAGACAAGCAATGTCAGAGTCCAGGCAGGAAAATGGACCGGTGTGCTTAAACATCAGGCTAAATGGACACGAGGAGGTTTGGGGGAGCTATGGACTAAGTGTCGTCGTAAGAACGGAGATCACAGCTGAGTCCTGACAGCACTGGAGCCACGAGCCTCACGTGGCTCTCCACGCTGGCTCGTGTCCTTCCATCAAGAGGAGGCTTGTTCTGAGCGGTCAGCCGAGCTGACCGGTGAATCCTGCAGATCGTCAAGTAGAAAATTCTCTGTGGTAGACTGGTTGCAAAGTATTGTAGGCCATTTTCTGTAGTTAAAGGGGGACGGGGCTGTAGTGGTAATTTGTACATGTTTGTTCTGTTGTCGTGTATAGGATGCGCCTACTCTGTCTACCACGTCCTCACGAGCCGCTCGACGGCGTGGGGCGATGACGACAGTGTATGGAGGGACTGGGAATGCCTCACTCCATTAGAGGTCCTGCTAAGGCGGGTTCTTTTTTTTTTTTTTTTAATATACTTCACCTGTGGGCTTGGAAAAACAAACAAAAAAGTGATGGAGTATCTTGTTTGTCTCACTGACGATGGCTATGATAAATGCTAGTACACTTTACATGGG